>NC_089820.1:29170903-29470903 GCF_029633855.1 Hoplias malabaricus
TGAGGGAGAGTGAGAGAGAGGGGGGGAGAGAGAGAGAGAGAGAGGGGGGGAGAGAGAGAGAGTGAGAGAAAGAGAAAGAGAGAGAGAGAGAGAGAGAGAGAGAGAGAGAGAGAGAGAGAGAAAGACAGAGAATGCTCAGTAACATTGTCAATAATGTTTAATAATAATGATCATAACACACACACACAAGAAGAAATTGTAAACCAGAATAAATTCAGAGAGGAGCTGCAGTTCCACAGTGTGTCCACAGGATGGCAATGTTGTGTGTGTTATATGCACGTGTTGCATCTGTGCTGAGCCTGTGTTTGTTGTGTGCTTGTTTGTTTGTGTGTGTGTGTGTGTGTGTGTGTGTATGTGTGTGTGTGTGTTGTATAGGAGTTTTATAAGAGCTGCATTAGTCTTGTGTGGTCACTAAAGCAGAGGCTGGAACAATGCAGCTGCTTTCACCACATTTACTCAAACACTGCTGCCCTCAGGCCACTCTTTATTTATAAACACCAAAGACAGAGAGAGAGAGAGAGAGAGAGAGAGAGAGAGAGAGAGAGAGAGAGAGAGAGAGAGTGTGTGTGTGTGTGTGTGTGAGATAGAAGGCGGGAGAGAGCAAGTCTGCGTAACTCCCAGGTCAGATATATATATGTGTGTGTGTGTGTGTGTGTGTGTGTGTGTGTGTGTGTGTGTGTGTGTGTGAGAGAGAGTGATTTAGCCTCCAACGACCCACTCTATTTATCTGACCTGGATTCTGGAGTGGTCCTAAAACTAAAAAAAAGTTGCATTTCAGAAAGTTACCTGGGCCATGCTTCTTCTGTCAGAACTAAACCCTGTATTTCCATTTCTGAAATCATTAGTAAACACAGCTCTCCTTTACATTTATGATGAACACATGAATAGAAATGGTTTAAAGAACTGAAGAATTAACCTGCGCACAAACGAATCTCTTTTTACCCCTTTTCTCTGGTCATTTTGAGACGGTCCCTAACCAAGGGGCTGCTGTGGAACACCACGTAAGAAGCTCTTTACTCCTCCACTGTACTGAAATAAATAGCCGGGGGGGGGGGGGGGGGTTCCTACCCTCCTCCAAACGATACATAGTGCAGTTTCTGCAGTGCAGAGTGTAGAGTAGCAACAACACAACAGCACCACTCTATTCTCCCAGTGACTAAACACTGAAGCATCACATTGATTTGGAAGCTGTTATTGCAAGATAAAAAAATATTACATAGTGTTCCTCTAAAGTGAGGTTCGGTGAATGTCGTAGTTATATTTTGTCATCTTTAAACTGGCCACAAAACTGTAATTCATCTAATAACAAAGATCAGAACTACAAAACCTCACCTGAACTTTACTGTCTGAGGGTCTGTGGCCGTTTAACAAACCCTCACCTACAGTTCACCAATCATTCAGCTTTCGTTTCTTGTCTTTATGCGTTAGCGTTTATTGATCCTCGCCACTGAGTGGTGCTCTTGAGCAGCTTTGTAGAGTTAATAGTGGAGACGTATTATAAAACCGTTTTCATTTAAATGTATCACAGCTGACCCAAGCACTTTATTCAGACCTGGGTTCAACCAGCTCAGATCAACAGCAGCTTTAAAACAACAGCCCCATCCGTGGTAAAAAATGAAGTGTTAAAGGAACACTAGGTAGAATATTTTAACTGGTAATTAAAGCTTCGAAATCAATACGAAGCTCCCCTGGGCTGAAACAGGGAGAATAAAGACTCTCTCATTGCTACTCTGGACTCAGCACTGCAGAAACGACACTATGTAACATTTGGAGGAGGGTAGGAAACCACCACATTCCATCCCCAATGCCCCTGATTTCAGGACAGTGCTGTAAAAGTGAATACATCTTTCTAATATAGAGACGCCATGGATCCACCTACCAAACCTTACCTATTGTTGCTTTAATGTAGAATGTATCATGTCACGTTTTAAAGTTCAGCTAGTTGATGTTGGGGTGTTGTTAATTGTTAATCATTCTAATCACTAGATGGCATTGTACATTGTTCTCTGCTATGACATGCCATTGATTTATACCCTCCGTGATAGATACATAGTGCAGTTTCTGCAGTGCTGAGCCCAAGGTAGCAACCACAGAGGCTCGATTGCTCCCAGTTACAGCTCAGTGGAGCACCACAAGATAAAAATACTACCTAGTGTTGCTTTAAAGTATCTGCCAGGTGTTCCTGTAAAACTCAGCTTTGTATGTCATTAATACAGAGATATTCTGTACAAATGGTGGTGCCGTTCACACACATTTACAAAGCTCCTCCACAAGGAGGTGCTATTCAGCGCTGAGCATCAAAGCAACCGTGTCCTTATTTCATCAAATCACAGTTTCTAAGCCCTCGTGTGAAATTACAGTGATGTGCTCTGTGAGGTGTGTCCTGCCTCGCGGCGCTCGTGTGACTCAAAAACACTGGACACTGCTGAGCTCTTACATTGACCCCAAAGTCCGGAGAAGAGGCGCTCCAAATCGCTCCAATACTCGCAGCAGCCAGCATCGCCTCCACAGCATGGACTCCATTAGGAAGATAACCTGAGAGAGAGAGAGAGAGAGAGACACAGACAGAGAGAAAGAGAGAGGGAGAGAGAGAGAGAGAGACAGAGAGAGAGAGAGGGAGAGAGAGAGAGAGAGAGAGAACACAATATAAATGAAGGCAGAAAGAAAATAAAGTGATAAATTTAAAGTACAAAAGAGACAGAAGAAAGGAAAACAAAGAGAGAGTAAAAAAAAAAAAAAAACACGACCACAGAACAAAAGGCAGTAGAATAAGAAGTGATTACAAAAGCAAAAGACAGAGAAAGATTGAGACAAAAGAATAGAGGGAAAGACAGAAAGAAAAGAAAGGAGAAAGAGGAGAAAGAAAATAAGGGAGAGCAAGAGAAAAGTGGATGAAAAGACAAGAACATGAATGAATGAACAGAAAAAAAGGAGAGAGAGACAGAGAGAGAGAGAGACAGAGAGTGAGAGAGAGAGAGAGAGAGACAGACAGACAGAGAGAGAGAGAGAGAGAGACAGACAGACAGAGAGAGAGAGAGAGAGAGACAGACAGAGAGAGAAGTGTGTGTTAAAGGGCAATGAACCAGTCTTCAGACAGTAAAGGTCTCGGAGTGATTTAACACTGAAAGCTCTTAGTTGAATTAATTTCGATTTGTAACGTCTCTGACGTCAGCGAGAGGAAGGCTAAGGAAGAGGGAGAGAAAGGAGAGAGAGAAAGGAGGCAAGATAAATATTGGAGGTAAATGAGAGAGCGGTGGGAGGAGGACGGAGATCCTCGTGTGTGATCTGTGTGTTCTGAGCGCAGAAGGAGCCTGGAGCACGTCTGTGAGGTGTGTGTTTTATGGTTTCAATGCGCTTTTAGTGTCTTTTACAGTTTAATGACGTGCGTTTCAGTAGCACTGCACCATCACTCACAGCAGTAAACCCCGCTCTTCACGGCTGCTACGCTACAGTTTTCTGGTTATTTTAGTTTTCCCTCAAACCTCTTGTGGTTTTATGCCGTGATTCTCCTTCCGTGACCATCTCCCAGCCTCGGTTTAATCTGCAATAAATAACCAGGCTGTTTCCTTCTCTTACTGCACCTTTGAAGTACTTTATATGCAAATGAGCTGCTCTGACTGGCTATACATTCATATCATTTAAACACAGCAGCTGTCATTACACTCTATGGGCCCTCACCGTCACACCCTCAACCATCAGTGCGACCCGAGCCCACTGCCCACTGCACACCGGGAACAGTCCACGGCACCGGAGTCTGGGAGTCGCTCTGAACATCACAGTGTGGCCCTAATCACCGTGCCTCAGATCCTTACACTGCTTCCATCATCATCATCACCTTCAACAACTGACCATCCACTCACTGCCTGAATTACCCCCCACTCCTCAACAGGGGGCGCTGTGTCAGATCCGTGTGGTGGTTCTAGTCTTGCTGCTGAATTCAGTTTCCACATCACTGCAGTCACCAGAAACCTTTAATCTGTGTTTATCAGCCGTGTGAAAGAGCTACAGAGCGCTGTGAAGACTTTCGCCTTTTTCCCCCGGCCCCGTCTCAATCGGCTCAACGTTCTGCACTACGTAGGGCTCAAGCATCTACACAGAACACCTTCCTGCCCCCACAGAGCCCAGTGTAGGCTTCCTGTGACAATTCTTTACTACAATTAAAAAGGTGTACATTAGCAGTCATTTTTGACGTCTGAAGTTTTATTTTATTTAGATTCACTTCTATAATTTGATGTGCCCTGCACGGCTCAGTCCTACTCCACATTCCCAGGGGGAAAGCCCTATGTCCTTTATGGGGCAGGGCACATGAAATGTTGCATGAAACGTAACTCGTGACGCTGATGTGGCAGACGATGGTGATCCAGCAGAGCTACTGTTACGACCCAGTCTAGGGTTGAGCCGTAACAGAATGAGGAATGGGTTGAAATTAATATATATGAAGGGAATAACTGTAGCAGATGTAAATGGTGAAACAAAAAGGACACAAACGGAAACACAGAATGAATAATGAATAGAATATATATTGTAAATGTGATATGTACAATGAAACCAAACACCAGTGAACTTCAGGCTGGCCTTTAGCCGACAAAAACAACAAACAAACACCCCTCCTAACTGACCCACAAACAGCTCTAACTTACCTAAGTGTAAACAAAAGGAAACAAAAGACAACACCTTACCTTCCTCCCTGTCTATACACAAAAACACACACAAAACCCACTCCCAAAACAACCTCTTCTTGATTTTACACAATTACAAACATCCGCTCTTTACATTACGTAAAAAAACTGAATTAAAAATGACAAGGAATTGACAAATAAAAACGTATATAAAAAAGTATTAAATGACCTTCTTTGGAGCTTTGGAGAGATGAGATATGAGTATTACACATTACACAACACTTATTTAAATTATAATTATACAGTACACAATAGACGTAGGCACCAGAGACTTTAAAAGCTATTGATCTGAGCAGTGAGTGTTTATTTGTGAATAAACTTTAGAATAAACCCAGTCACATTCCTCCAGTGTGATCCTCTGTGTGTGACTGTGTTTAACTTTGTCCAAGGCTCTCCTCGTGGAGTGTGTATTATTTGAGGTGATCATCCAGTGCCTAGTTTTAGTGGTGAATCAATAATGATTTTAAATAAAGTGTGTGGTGGATTTAACAAATTCATGTGAATCAAGGAGAATCTGAACAAAACACTGTTCTTCAAACTCACTCTCACCCACTGCTTTATAGAGAAAAATATATATGTGTTTTATATTATTATTAGTTTATGTTTACTGTGATATACAGCGTGGGTCATTTATATGATACACCTTAATAAAATGGGAATGGTTGGTGAATATTAACTTCCTGTTTGTGGCACACTGGTATATGGGAGGGGGGGACTTTTCTAGACGGTGGTGACCATTGAAGCCTGTGCTAGCATTTCTCCTGCGGTGTTGCTATCAGTGTGTGAAGAGTGGGAGAAGAGGGTTGCATTGACAATCCAACACAATGGGCAGCACTTTTAACACATTTTATAAGCGGTCAGAAACTTGTAAATAACTCATGAAAGAATAAAGTTACGTTAAAACCAACCACCATTGTTTTTCTTGTGAAATTCCCAATAAGTTTGATGTGTCACATGACCCTCTTCCCATTGAAAAAACAAAAGTCGGATCCAAAATGGCCGACTTCAAAATGGCCGCCATGGTTACCACCCATCTTGAAAAGTCCCCCTCCCTCCCTCACATATACTAATGTGCCACAAACAGGAAATTAATATCACCAACCAGTCCCATTTTATTAAGGTGTATCCATATAAATGGCCTACCCTGTATATAACTTTATACCAGCCCCACACTCACTGAGGGCATTAGTTTAAACATTATCTTAGGGGTCTAAGACTTCTGCACGGTACTGTGTGTATGTATAAATATATATTAATATTAATAATAGTAATAATAATAATAAGAAGAAGAAGAAGATGTAACTAAGAGAGGGAGAGAGATGCACTAAAGACACTGCTCTATATTTTATTAAACGTCAGTAAAGCTACAGCATCATTCTATCTGCTCCACACACACACACACAGACACACACACACACACATAGACACACATACACAGACACACACACAGACACACACAGACAGACACACACAGACACGCACAGACACATAGACACGCACAGACACATAGACACACAGACAGACAGACACGCACATACACAGACACACACAGACAGACAGACACACACACACACAGACACACACATAGACACACACAGACACAGACACACACACAGACACAGACACAGTTGCATTTATATTCTCCTCCTCCTTCTTCCTGTATCCGTTCTCTAACTAAATGCTAAGACTGGGTCAGGGGGCGTGGCCTCTCTCAGAAACTGAAAAGGAAGTGGAGGCAGTAAACCTGACACAGTATGAAATTTATATTTTATATAAACACCTTTTCACACTAATTACAGTTTCAGTGTGGACATGAAAAGGTGGTCAGTGAAGTTTGGACAATGTGTGTGTGTGTGTGTGTTTATAAAATAACAATTACAATAAATACAACAATATAAATACAGTCAAAGGTTGTTTCTAAAAAGTAGTCGCTGTGTTGTGACCGAGTGAAGAACAGTGTGTTTCCAGACGGTCTCCTGATCGTACAATTCGTTAAATCAACAGCACACTTCATTTAACACAAGTGTTTATTAACCTCTAACAACAGGACCCCGGACCATCACCTCAAACAACACGGTCACCAGGGGATGTGTGGAAAGAGTTAAACCAACATTCTCTCTCACACACACAGGAATAATGGGATGGGGTTTTATTGTTAATATTAGTTTAGTTTTGTTTGTTTCTCCGTTCTCTCTGAGGCTGTCCACTGGTGTGATGTGGCTGATGTGCTTGAATTTCAGGATTGTGGAGATAAGCACTGACATCACATTTCTGTTACATTTATAACCTGTTTAACCAGCCGGGGAGTCCAAACCAGAACGTGTGTGTGTGTATACGTGTGTGGGGTGGGCAGTAGTAGAATCAGTGACATCACATTTTCTAACATTTATAACCTGTTAAACCAGCCGGAGAGTCCAAAACTTTGTGTGTGTGTGTGTGTGAGAGAGAGAGAGATACGTGGTTGTATGAGTCACTGCACTGAGGTCCACCCATTTCATTACTGCAGAGAAAGTAATACAGCTAATGGAACACACACACACACACACACACACACACACACACACACACACACACACACACACACACACACACACACACACACACACACACACACACACACAGAGAGAGAGATAGAGAGAGGTCCAGTCAGACTGGAGCTGCGGTGTTTGCCAGTGAGGGTGTGTGAGCCAAATGCTGCAATATAAAGAAACCATTTATTCTCCCTCCCTCTCAAGTGTCTCCAACACAGTAACTTTACAGGAGCGAGCAGCACCCTCCTTTACCTCCAGCACATACACGGACCAGCCACAACATTAAAACCACTGAGAAGTGTGGTGAATAAAGGGGTTACTTTGGTGACACCTGTTGAGGGGCGAGGGTGTGTTCGGCAGCGAGGGGAAACATTTCTGAAGTCGATGTTGGAAGCAGGAGAAAGGATCTGAGCAGCTTTAAGAGCCACACCGTGACGGTCGTAACGTTGTGGTCAGTGTGCAGTGGTCGGTACCAAAAGTGATGGTGGAGGGAGTGAAGGCGAGGGTCTGTCTGCTCCAAACCCACAGAAGGGCTACTGCAGCACACTGCTGACCTCCACACACCCTCCACACACACACACACACACACACACATCCTCCACACACACAGGTGTAGGATACTGTTAAAGTTGAGACACTCACCCACGACTCTGTCGCCCGTTTTGATGCCCATCTTCCTCATCGCCGCCGCAAACAGAGCAACATCCCGCCTCAGCTCCGCAAACGTCACCTTAGCGATCTCCTCCTTCCCCTCCGCTACACACATACACATACATACATATATATATATATATATATATATATATATATAAACACAGTGTAAAATGTAAATGTAAAAATTTGTCATTGCACAAAATACAACAAAATGTGTCTTCTGCATTAAACCTGTATGTGGCAATAAAGAGCGCACGCGCACACTAGGACCCCCAATTATTAGGCTACGGCTGACAGTATAATGACACAAAATTACAGTGATGAAACAGACTATAACTGGCTTTTTTTAACATTCATGTTAACTGCTTATAACATTCATTTATTCATTCATTCATTGTCTGTAACTCTTATCCAGTTCAGGGTTGCGGTGGGTCCAGAGCCTACCTGGAATCATTGGGCACAAGGCGGGAATACACCCTGGAGGGGGTGCCAGTCCTTCACAGGGAGAATACACACTCACATTCACTCACACCTATGGACACTTTTGAGTCTCCAATCCACCTACCAATGTGTGTTTTCGGACTGTGGGAGGAAACCGGAGCACCCGAAGGAAACCCACACAGACACAGAGAGAACACACCACACTCCTCACAGACAGTCACCCGGAGGAAACCCACGCAGACACAGGGAGAACACACCACACTCCTCACAGACAGTCACCCGGAGGAAACCCACACAGACACAGGGAGAACACACCACACTCCTCACAGACAGTCACCCGGAGGAAACCCACACAGACACAGGGAGAACACACCACACTCCTCACAGACAGTCACCCGGAGGAAAACCCGGAACAAAAAGATGCTGAATACGAATCTGTATTCGGCTTCAAAACAGAGGAGACAGGGATTGTGGAACTCTTCTGAAGGAGAATGAGGCTCTAAATGTAACTAAAGTCCAGCAGCTCCTCTGATATCACTGCAGACTGGTGCAGAGCTGCTACAGAGCGGCGCTAGTCGCCTGGGAGTGAAGCGCTGCTCTGTTTTATTTGTGTTCTGATGAAGTATCAGGGTCTTGAAGGTCGTCCTGTTTCTTACGGGGAGATTTTAACCCCTATGCCCTTTTTAACCCCTTGAAAACGGGGTAGGGGGTATTAATTAGTATTAATTGGTTTAAATGGCATCAACAATATGGGGGTTAATCCCATCACTCAGCGTGTTTTAAAGTACAGTTCTGTTCCTGTGTGAATACTAATGAACACCTCAGGAGCTTCACTGACGATAAAGTATCATTAATATATCGCCCACGTCTCGGCCCTTCATTACGTTTGAGATGACGCAGGTCTGATCAATGAAACATAGACAATCACATCAACAGGACACAGGACATCCATTAGGACACACACACACACACACACACTCCTGCCCATACCAGAACACCGCAGCCACAAATCAAATTACTGCCCACAATTCATTTAGCTCTACATTAGCCAGAGTGCTTCGGTGGCAGCTCCAATCTTTAGAGATACAAATCAAAGATACACACACACACACACACACAGAGTTTCAGAATACAGACTCATGTGTGTGTGTGTGTGTGAGTGTGTGTATTCATGCCAAACATTTTTTTTTTAAATGAAGCTTGCACTTGAAATCTCCTTAGGCCACACTTCAGGAGGTTGTTGCTCTTTTGCTGCAGTAAGTGTCTCTACGGCTTTACACTGGATATCAGAACATTGCTGTGAGGATCTGATGGCAGCCACATGAAAAAAATAGCGAGGACCACGCCAGATCCACTTGTTCCCTGCTCAGTGCCGTGAGGGAGGGGGAGTTATACCCTTCCAGTGGTGAGGCTCATGTGCAGCTGCTCCAGAGCCTCCCACCCTCTAAGTAAAGAGTGTACACAATGCTGCAGGGTAACAGCTGAATGCCCTCATGAGGAGTGTGTGTGAAAGCCTGTGGCCTTGCTGTGTGTGCACCGTATCGTACGCTGTTTACTGACCAGCGGCGTACAGAGCCACTTTGTCCTGGTCTCTGTGTTTGAGCAGATTCTCTGCGTAGTTCAGTCTGCTGCCTTTAAACCACTCGGGAACATCCGAAACCTTCTTGGACACGTCCACCACCTGCGAGAGAAAAAAAACAACCTTCAAAATGGGGTCTGGAATGAGGCATAAAAAATAATGGGTCAAAAAATGGGTCGTTTATATTCATTTAATTAATTGATTAATGAGTTCATGGAGGGTTTGTTAATGAGGAAACTCTTAACTCTTCAGCGCTCTGCATCTGCCACAACAGGCTTCATTCACTCGTTACGCACCGAGAACTGGAGGGAGGCCTGTGACTACAGCCATATTTTATTATCAATATATTCCCCCAGATGCGCTGCAGGTACAGGCTCTGTCTCACAGCTCCAGGGGATTGGTGACTCAAATTTATTCGTAGGTGTGAGTGTGTGAGTGTGTGACGCCCTGTGAAAGACTGGCGCCCCCAGCATGTGTTCCTGCCTTGCACACGGTGATTCTGGGGAGGCTCCAGACCCTCAACTACAGTTACAGAATATGCCAATAATATTATATAAAATGTTTCAGTAACAACGATATACATCATATACAGCATCACTGACCGACGGTCATTAGAGGGCGCTGTCATCAGTTCGATATTTAAAATTTCGTTTAAAAATACTAATATTGACAAAACCAAGAGGGTGACGTCATGTTCCTTGTTTGTTCTCAGAGCTTTAATCAGTGGATTTTATACTTTTTTTTTATTTTCTATCGATCAAAATTAAGAAATATGTGATATAAATTATGACCATATCGTCCAGCCCTTATCTGCGATAAACACGATTAATTCATTAAACACATATTAAGCCCTGTTTTGCCACTGATATAAAGATAATAGCATTTTCACGCAAATGCACCCCTTTTTACAGAGCAATGAACTCAGAGCAAAAGCTTTAATTATTAACAATATTCAAGCATCGGAACTGGAAAATAATGTGTAAACAGACTGAAGAATTTGAAGAATAATTTTGAAGAATTTAATTGCCGTGTGCACGGTAACCAGGCAGTTACAGAGTACAGTGAAAATCGTACATCCCTGAAATCACGCAAGAACAACGTAACAACGTAAAAAAACACTCGTAATTACACTCGTAATTGATCTACAAAAGATTTAAAGCGTATTTAAATAAGGAAAGTACAGAAGTCAAACACACAGTAAATGTCTCCGGAAAACAGAGCGAGTGGATGAAACAATGGTGATGTTTATTCTCATGTAAACAAACAAACAATAAACACAATGTACAACACTGAGGTCAGCAAAGAAATTAAGGGAATGTCCATATATTGTTCAATAATTCAATAACGTAAAGATCCTGAGGGGCCTCAGTGCGACTTTCCTGCACTCAGCCTGGTTTCCACTTGCTGTGTGTGCTATTGTGCGTTTTATGGTACGCGGACCGCTGCGTGTGAGACGGCGAGGTCAGCCGAGAGCCTCTCAAACCGTGACGTTTCTGACCTCAAATCCCCCCCCCCCCGAGGGTCCGGCCGCTCCGCCTTCACTCACGTGGGACGTCAAACGTCAGCTGAAATCCAGACTGATGCTAAAGTTTAGTTTAAAAACAGGGTAAAAATCACCGGCTCTGCTGGATCTAAGGCTTGATGGAGTGGATGGGCTTTAGAGCCAGGACACTACACAATGATCAGAGCAGGGGCTTTGTGTGCTGTTTGCCAGGGAAAAAGATTAATGAGCGGTCAGGGTGCATTAAAGGTTGAATAAGGAAAAGTGGGTGTCTTAAGAACACAGACGGAGAAGCGCTGCCCAATCAGACGCTGACAGAGAGGAATAAGGTTCAGTGAATAAGGCCTGAGTGAAAACAGACGCTCAGCATCGCGATATGATCTTATTACTATCATACGGCTTGGATATGATGTATGATTTTCAGCACCAGAGCCACAGCACAGAGGCCCGGGGCTGTTACATCCTTGTTGTATCCGACAGGAGACTCATCCCCAGTTCTAATTTTAAACTCAGAACGTTCGCCGATATCTTCTTCCAGACTTCAGCAGATTTATTTAAACCAGGGCAGGATGGTTTATTTCTAAAGGACATTTCATACACAAAGGCAATTCAGTGTGTGTGTGTGTGTGTGTGTAAAAACTCCAGCAGCACTGCTGTGTCTGATCCACTCTACACCAGCACAACACACACTAACACACCACCACCACGTCAGTGTCACTGCAGCGATGAGAATGATCCACCACCACATCACACCTGCTCTGTGGGGGTCCTGGGTGCTGAGGAACAGGGGGAGAGGGGGGTAACAAAGTATGCAGAGCCACAGATGGACTACCCATGCTCCTGTGTGGTCAGTGGAGCTGAGAGAATGAACAGTGAGTGTAGATACAAGGAGGTGGTCGTAATATTCTGATAAGACTGTGTGTAGATGACTGTGAGAAATAGATAACGCATGATTACGAATGCAGTGTTAAGTCTGTTATCTGTGTGTTCTCCTTCTGTATGTAATCATTGATTATTGGTGTATTTACCGCTGCATGGCGTCTGAATATCGACCCCGAGCTGCACTTGACCTCCTTCACACCAGATAAACGAGCAGCAGTGTGTGTGAGTTACGGACGGATATGGATTTCCTTTTTCCTCAATTACTCAGTGAACTCTGACCACAACATGGACATGAGTCAGCGCTGATCAACAGGAAACATCAGGAAACAAATCCCAGATTATATCATCAATGATGACTAATCTACCACAGACACTCGGGCCATAACTGCACCGGTCCTGACTGTGGGAGTCTCATTAGTGAATGAGACGCTCCAAATAAAAACCTCAGGGATGAGGTAAGCCAGGGTCAGACTACACGATACTTTCACGACGTTCACTGTACCAGATTAGTGCCGTTAGACTGGCGTGGTGTAGTGTGATCCTGGCTTTAGAGGGGGATTTTTGATCCAGGACTAATCAGCTGTCATCAGCACCCATGTGTCTGCCATCAAATCCTCACAACAATCTTCCACTACATTTAATGTAACACCTCACCAGACAATAAGTAGCCATTATGGCAGCAACACCATCAGGAGAGTCTAGTTCTGCTGAACCATACTCCAGTGTTGGGGAGCAGTCATTCGAGTGGGTCCTTGAGAGACATATACAGTGCTTTTCTACTGGACTCTACTCTCTGATTGGTTCCTGGTTGGTTTTCCACTCCCACAGCTCCCCCCCTCCGAAATGTATCGGTGTCGTCTCTAACCCCCGTCTCTAAGGGGAACAGTGGGCTTTGGAAACCACAATAACGGCGGTGGTAATGTTAAGCGGTGTGTACTCATGGTGTATCGGCGTGTTGTTGTTGTTTGGGAGTGAACACAGCTCCATCATCAGTTCAGACAGGTCAGTAGAGTTTGTTCCTTCCTTGTTGCAGCGTCCAGCTCTCGCTGGATTCTTTCGTCGGCCACCGATCCAAGGAGCGTTTGAACCTCTTCAAAAGACCATGGCGTCATTTTACGAGCTGCCGTCGTGAGTCGGATAAAAACAAACGTGATCTCTGCTGCAGCTGGAGATTTTACAGATGGAGAGTTGGTGCTGGTCGTCTGCGTTGCGTGGCGTAGAGTGACGACTCTCTCTGGACAATCAGCGCTCTGCAAGGTTTACACGCCACGGTTTAGTCCCTACTCGACTCGCTCTGAACCACGAGAGAAAAGCCACTAAACAAGAACCCGCTTCCAGAACCAGGACCTGATTCACCTGGTGGAGAACTAGAAAATCTAAGTCGAGTTCTGTAGGTACCATTCAGTAAAAAGCGTCAACAACTCGTGGGTAAAGTCCTGTGTGTGTGACATCTGTTATGTTTCATGTAACATTTAATGTGACCCTGCCTAATAAAGGACACAGAGCTTTTACTCAGGGCATCAATATTTAGAAAATAAAGGTAAATTCACATGGAGATAATTGGAAGGGTTAAATTACACAACACGGCGTTGCCTGATCTTTTTCCTCATCTCTTGACAGAAATGCATATAACTAATATCATATTTAACATATCTGACTATAACAAAATAAACATTACCGCTGCAATGTCTGTGTCAGTTATAATATAAATATATACAACAGATCCTAGTGAATATTCATTAGGCATTAACACAGAAGGTGGCGCTGTTCTGCTGAGTATCAGCACAGCTGTGATTGGGTCATAGGAATATAAACCCAGCCCTGACAACTTCAGTGAGACACAGCTTATTAGTCGATAACAAAGTGTCACAGATTATAAAGTGTTTGTTTATTTAATCATCGCTAATTTTCTGTTCCAGGGCATCACAGTGGAGCAGCAGGTAGTGTCTCAGTCACAGCTCCAGTGTCCTGAGGGTTGTGGGTTCGAGTCCCACTCCGGCTGACTGTCTGTGAGGAGTGTGGTGTGCTCTCCCTGTGTCTGCGTGGGTTTCCTCCGGGTGACTGTCTGTGAGGAGTGTGGTGTGTTCTCCCTGTGTCTGCGTGGGTTTCCTCCGGGTGACTGTCTGTGAGGAGTGTGGTGTGTTCTCCCTGTGTCTGCGTGGGTTTCCTCCAGGTGACTGTCTGTGAGGAGTGTGGTGTGTTCTCCCTGTGTCTGTGTGGGTTTCCTCCGGGTGACTGTCTGTGAGGAGTGTGGTGTGTTCTCCCTGTGTCTGCGTGGGTTTCCTCCGGGTGACTGTCTGTGAGGAGTGTGGTGTGTTCTCTCTGTGTCTGCGTGGGTTTCCTCCGGGTGACTGTCTGTGAGGAGTGTGATGTGTTCTCCCTGTGTCTGCGTGGGTTTCCTCCGGGTGACTGTCTGTGAGGAGTGTGGTGTGTTCTCCCTGTGTCTGCGTGGGTTTCCTCCGGGTGACTGTCTGTGAGGAGTGTGGTGTGTTCTCCCTGTGTCTGTGTGGGTTTCCTCCGGGTGACTGTCTGTGAGGAGTGTGGTGTGTTCTCCCTGTGTCTGTGTGGGTTTCCTCCGGGTGACTGTCTGTGAGGAGTGTGGTGTGTTCTCCCTGTGTCTGCGTGGGTTTCCTCCGGGTGACTGTCTGTGAGGAGTGTGGTGTGTTCTCCCTGTGTCTGCGTGGGTTTCCTCCGGGTGACTGTCTGTGAGGAGTGTGGTGTGTTCTCCCTGTGTCTGTGTGGGTTTCCTCCGGGTGACTGTCTGTGAGGAGTGTGGTGTGTTCTCCCTGTGTCTGCGTGGGTTTCCTCTGGGTGACTGTCTGTGAGGAGTGTGGTGTGTTCTCCCTGTGTCTGCGTGGGTTTCCTCCGGGTGACTGTCTGTGAGGAGTGTGGTGTGTTCTCCCTGTGTCTGCGTGGGTTTCCTCCGGGTGACTGTCTGTGAGGAGTGTGGTGTGTTCTGCTGGCGTGACTTTATCCGGACACAGGGAAAAAACACTTTCTGTTCACACATGAAATCCAAACTTGATCCGATCACCAAAAACGGATCTTAATGCCAAGTGTGAACAAGGCCTATATCAACACTCATGGAATGTCTCTTGTCCAATCAGAGCACTGGGACTGTACCAAAATGCCATATAAATGTATCACATTACCTCTTCGTACGTCTTGGAGCAGGTGATCCCACAGTATTTCCAAACCTCCGCCCAAAACTCGGCATAATTCTCCACAGACCACTGGTACAGCTCATTATAGTTTACTAAAAAGCAACAAATACAGAGATTCATTAGCAGTTAATGTTTGATTGATTCGCTGTGGGGGCTTCTATTGGTCCCCACAGTGGAAACAATGTTAAGGTGAAGACAAGGGTAGATCCACAAAATGAAGTCTACGTAATGTCCCCACAATTCACAGATACACGTGTGTGTGTGTATGAGAGAGAGAGAGACTGAACACATCAGTACTGTGTTCTCACTGAACCATGCAATATGGTGTTTTCCTTTCCACCTTAAATGATGCAGCCGAGATCAGACACAAATTGGCTTATTTTGGCTTATCCTCAATTTTCTGTTCCACCTTAAACACTTACAGCTCATTTACATCCTGACATCTTCAAGCGTGCTTCTTATTGTCTATTTAACTTTAACTGCTGCACCATTTAAGGTGGAACAATGATCATAAACATAAGGCCAAAACTGCACAGGTGTGAAATATAAACAGAGGCCAGACCCATCATCATCATCAATAACTGTTCACTTTAAGGTGGAAAAGGAGCATCGCAGTAAGAAGCAGATCTCTAATATAATGCATTATTTAAGAAGAAATTTAAACCTCGAATGAGAGGTAAACTTCTGCAATGTATGAGCCACGATCAGACATTTTAAGGTGGACCGGAGAAATCGAGTAAAGATGACAGCTTCAGCCTCCACCAGATAATTTAAGGTGTCACAATTTTTAGTGTGAAATGCGAAAATACCCTGACAGCATCACACTGCTCTAGACGCTGTTAGAAATGTAGAATTTAAGGTGGGGCGGGAAAATAAAAGGGGTCAAGTTTAACTTGTTACATACTACATGTGTTAAGGAGGAATGGACAGTTGGAATGAGAAGCCCATTCGTTTAGAACAAGAGTGAATGGCACAAGACGTGATGTAATATTTAAGGTGGAAGAGGAAGTTATCTTGTAAGAGTCTGAGACAGAAAGTGATGTTTAAGGTGGAACTACACAACACTGTGCTGCCATTTAGATCCCGGACTGTGTTTGTTTGACAGACTCTAGAAAATGCTCTAAGTGTATTAGCTCTTAGCTTATCCTCTCCTGTGTGTGTGTGTTTTATCCCCTAAGCTTGTGGTGTGTGTTACCTGTTCTGATCCCTTATTGCAGTGTGTGTGTGTGTGTGAGTGTGTTACCTGTGTTGAGCCCGTGCTGCCGGTTGCAGTGTAATCTGAACTTGTCCATGTGTGTGTTGTGTTTGCTGTTGGGGGTCCACAGTGGCTGGGAGTCTTCCAGGATCCGCTCGGATCTCTCCGCTTTCTCCACTTTCTCACACATCATGTCTCTCTCACACACACCCTGTAACACACACAGTAACACACCGAGCTCTGCGACCCTCTGCGTCCGCTGTCACCCGCTCGCTCACTCACTCACTTACGAACTCACCGGGCACGCGCACATAAGCCAAGAAGGCACTGCGAGACCACGCCCACACACGGTAGGAAAACTACGAGGCCACACCCACAGTTTACGCCCACAGACCGAGCGGTTGTCTTCATCCGCGCTGAATGTAGTCCCTTCTCGAGCAGCACAAAGAAACGAGAATGAATGAATGAATGACTTAATACGTGTGTAGGGGGTGTAAAAGAAATTAAATAATCGATACCTTAAAGTGTACAGGATTTAAATTTTAGTACGGAGAATATTTATTTATATTACTAAGTAAATAACGACTATGAGGAAGACAAACAGAAATGCAGAGACAGAGGGGTGGTTCAGGGGCGTGACCAATCAAACCACAGCATCAAATATTGCAAAAGTAACATCAAATAGTGCCAAAAATGTATATATAAAATGGATATACACATAAATACAGTTTACGTAATATATTTTTATGGGCTGACATAAATATGACAATACATTAATGTGCATATAATAATAATAATAATAATAAATAAATTAAAAAATAATAATAATAACAATGCTTTTCATCTATCTATATTTAAATATAAAATCTATCTTATAAATCTATATAATAAAGGCCCCCTTACAGAATCAATGGAAAAGTGAGTCAATTACGTAAGATATTCATCGGTTTTACCCAATCAGAGGCGGAGGGAGGGGCGTAGCGCGTATTAGCATATCGAAGCCTGATTGGCTGCAGCAGCTCGGCTCACATCAGCCGAGTTGCACGCTGTTATGCAAACGAGCGTGTACAGACAGAAAGGATCTGCCTATCAGAACCCACGATTCAGAGCCGTAGGTACGGCTATGCCAGGCTCGCGCTGTGGTCAGAAGCCAACGGCCAATAGAAACGCTAGGCTGGGGGAGTGATTCAGGGGTGTGACCAATCAGAAAGCTGTATTCAGTGAGCTTCGTAAACACGCAGACGGACGGGAGCTTAAACTGCCAAATTTCAAAATAAAAGTCAGTTTAAAAACAAACGAGTATTCATTCAGACCTCTGATAATGTTTATGATTATGTTATAATATGCAGATTTTGAACAACTGCAGTTAACGTCTAAATATATGGCTAAATTTAGATGTTAGATTTATCTGTTTTGTTTGTTCCATGAAGGGATGTATCAGGTATATTAAAAAACAGCAAATACAAAAATAAAAATAAAAACTAACAATATTCCTTCAGACATACTGTATAACATATGATATGAATTTTAAGAAAATATTTTTTGTCATTTGCTTATCATACTACCAACTATCTATATTCTAATTAGTAATGTTGATAATATATGTAATATTATATCATATATACGTATTAAGTACTAATTAATATATATATATATAGATACCTGATACATATATAAGAAAACATTTAATTCTTTTCTACATAAATATATTACATTTACTACTATTGCTAAAATGATTACTATTATTTCAGCATGTACATTAAAATCTACTACAACTACTACTACTACGACTAATAATAATAATAATAATACTTGTGATACTTTTGAATTTTCTTTCTTTTAAATATATAGTTTTAATCAAATTTTACACGTTTTATTTCTTTTCTCTGTTTTTCAGCAGTGTGCAGGTAACACTTTTCATACTTCATTTTTATTCTCCTACATGCTACATTTTAATTTAAATTTTCTTGGTATTGTCTCATTGTTTCAGCAATTTGAATGACTGTGGAGTACAAATGACCAAGCCTTATATAATAATAATAATAATAATAATAATAATAATAATAATAATAGTATTTCTATAATGTTAGAAGAAATAAAAAAAAAAGACAGTAACACACAGAATGAGTAAACCATTTAAATGTGTATTTAATAACAGAGAGTAATATAGCCCTTCGATAAATGTCCTCACAGTGGACACTGTTCCAGATGAAATGAGGTTGAGGGCTGGTTTCACAAGGCCTCACCTTGGTGTTATTAAATTTATTTACAGTGGACCGACGGTGCCAGGATTTCATGTCCTTTTATCACCATTACATCACGTGGACACAGACGTTTTATGCAATGAGTCCAGAGAGGAGAGGAGTGTTTAGAGGTGTGTCCCAGACCCTTTTTTTTTTTTTGGAATTAGTGTTTGTAATAAATAATTCATAAATAGTCTACAACTGCACGTGTACACGAGGACAGCGAAGCTGTAGAGTGGCCATTTCTCATTCTCTGGATCAGGGGGTGATAACAAGTGCCCTCTACACATCGTCACTGCTGCCTTTGGGGAGGACTGTGAAGATGAAGGTTCAACTGAGGCCTATTACACACAATTCCTTGAGATAACGGAAAGGACCAATCAGAACCGACGGTTTTGTTCAAGGATGATCAACATGGCAGAGAGCAAGGGATTAAGATGCGAATGCATTTGTTTATTAACTAAACTCCTCACTGAAATGCATTGTGTTTGCAGTCTGATGAGTCCCTGTAGATTCAGAAAGGAGCTTATTTAGAAACAAAGGTACAGACAGGCACTTGTTTGACCTGCAGACCCCACACATCTCAACAGGACTCAGGTTTTCATATGGACTCTAGGCCTGAGAAGGGTGCAGCTATCTATTTCTATTAAAATAATGAGGGCAGCAGTGGCCTGGGCGTGTAACCGGAAGGTGGCTGGTTCGATCCCCAAAGCCGGTAGGTCATGACTGAAGTGACCTTGAGCAAGGCGTCTAATCCCCTACTGCTCGCTGGGCGCCCACGTGTGCTCACTGCCCCCTAGTGTTCACTAGTTTGTGTGTGTAAATGTGTGTTTCACTGCACAGATTGGGTTAAATGCAGAGAACAAATTCCTCTGTGTGCAGCACAGTGGCCAATAAAGTGATTCTAATGACATCACTACACCCTGCACAGGTCACAAAATCATTCAGAACAACACCAGTTGTTCCCAAACTTTTTGCACTGCTTCTTCTGTGAATGAGAATATTTTTGGAGCCACACAACACACCTTTCACTTCCAGACTCCAGACTGGAATTTATTTTAAACGCGGAAATTCATACATATTGTGTGAGTGTGTGTCGCCCTGTGAAGGACTGGCGCCCCCTCCAGGGTGTATTCCTGCCTTGCAGCCAGTGATTCCGGGTAGGATCCGGACCCACCGCGACCCTGAACTGGATAATGGCTACAGACAATGAATGAATGAATGAATGAATGAATGAATGAAATTCATACAAAACTTCAAGTGCCTCTTCCTCTTTAGAGTGGAATGATTGTGAACCTCATTAACTTGCTGCTCCTGTGGCGGTGCAAAGCGCACTTTGGGAAGCACTGGACCACACAGCAGTGTTTACTCTATTACAAATCACAAACCCAAAGAAGTTGGGACATTCAAATACTTGCAAAAGCAGTGATAGCAATGACAGAGAAATTCTCTCATTCCAAAAACAGCCCTCGGTCCTTGATGTATTTCCTTATGAACGTCTGTGAATTTGTGCAAATATACCTTTATCCAGAGGTGATGACATCAGCACATGGCGGCCGTGTCGAGACAGGAGCATGTTCACCACCCTCCCTTTGATCCACATTTCATAACAGAGGACTGAAGACATGAGCTGTCTCAGTGTTTAAAGCTGACTTGGCCATTCCTCCGTTATATATGTCTTCAGGAGCAAACATAAAAACCTTCAGTTTGAGGAGAAAAAAATAAAAAATAAAATAAAATAAAATGTTTATAATTTCTCATTTGTTTATATTTGATTAATTAATAGCGAATTATAGACAATGGTACTAACGTCTAATTTGAGGTATTTTGTTATAGATTCCATGTAAATATAAGCATTGTGATATAAAATTAGTCAAAATTTAGGTTTTGTTGTCCAACCTAGCAACAGTAACTATGGAGAATCAGTTTCTTATTCTTTGCGAATTTGTTTTTATTTCAAAGAAAACAAGAGCAAAGAAAAACTGGGAAAGCTTAGTTCAGCCGGACCGCCATTAGCCACATAGCCATTAGCCACATAGCCGCTGTCACAGAGGGGTTTCTGTCATTTCAAAAACAGGAAAAGCCCAAAGTACATCCCCTTGTCATTGGAAGGTCTGGAGAAGCTTTGGTGCTTCATATCAATGTCTGGTGTTTATTCTGTGATCCTTGTGTTTTACAGAAAAAACGGAGCAGGTAATAAATGCAGAAATGAAAAAAGGAGCACAAAGTTCTGTTCATAAAATATAACAACGTCATCAGTGTTTTTCTTCTTAGTTTTCTTTAAAGATAAACACTAGACGATCTACCACCAAAAGAACAAAGACCAAGAACGGTTTGTTGATTTAAGAGTTAACAGTTACTTATTTATTCAGTGAAACAGGTTCAAACATGTGAGGTTTAATGTGGCTGTGTCTCTCCACCACAAAGACACACACTCGGGTGAAATAAGATTCAGCAGTGCACCTCTCTCTGTGAGAAATAACACTGTGGAAATGTTGCTGAGTTCAGAGGCGTCCTGCTGAGTTTGTGAACTAACCAACGAGCCAAACACAGCCCCAGAAACACACACAAATGGAGCGTGTTCCTGCTTACTTCCTATTATTCAGCCATGGTTCGAGCTGAAGAACCTACTGTTCTTTGTTTTTTGTTGGTGGAAAAACGCAGAACTGCTCCAAATTTAGTTTAGTGTGAAATATGTCTGACCTTACAAGAGAACCTGTAGTAGCGCCTCCTTAAGTTATCTCTGTGAAATACGGCTGAACTAACAGTTCCTACTCGCACATTTACCTTTCAACAATAAGAGTCACTCACTCAAACGACTCTTCTAGAAATATTACTCGCTTTTACATCACATGGATTTGGAATGAGAAATAAAAATCAAATAACCATCTGTTTTTCATTTTTAATATGTTTTTTAAATGAAAATAGAATGATCAAAATGTGCACAGACCCTTGGGTCAATTCTTCACGAATCCTTTTTCTAAAGAAAACCCCCAAAAAGCTCTCACTGGATCATTACAACACTTTTCATTTCACTGAAGTCTCAGGGCTTTGTTTTGTCTCAAAGAAACTCTTTAATTAGAACATGAACGGATATTTACAGCAAATTAAGCCAACAGCAGTAACAACATTATGGGTGAGGATTAAAAATAAGAAAATACAATTCATAAAAATAAAACTAATAATAATAATAATAATAATAATAATAATAATAATATATTAGAAAACTAAACCTGATCTAGAACCTGTTAAAGAGTTCACAGATGGAAACACTACTATCATTTTAAACATCAGATAAAATTCAGATTCACGGTCAAATCAATAAATCAATAACTCAAATCACATTCAGTTACAAACAGCATTTGGCACTGGCACGTGTCGTCAGGAGGATCTCACTGGGCAAAGAAAACCACGCATCTCCATCATATTTGTCCAGATTTGTATTGTTCTGCATCATTCAAACACATCACTGGCTCTTTTTTCTTCACGTTTTTATTACCCTTTAATTGTATTTCACTTTGTTGTGTTTATTCTTAATATTATTAATCATAGTTTTTCCTATTAAACACAATGATATATATATATATTGTTATATTATTATTATAATTATTATTATTATTATTATTATTAGGCTGTATGAAAATATTACAATAGAAAGACCAAAAATAATGCTCCAAAATGGGCTTCTTATATAAATATAAGAACAAAATATCTTTGCATTAATTTGCATTAAAAGCAAAAAAAAAAAAACATTTAATAAATATCAATTCGATAACTACTTTGGAGATACTTTTTTTTTGTTTTGGAGAGGAATGGAGAGACTGGACAGTGACAAAGTAAAAGTCTCAAACTGTCCTCTGATTACCTTATGTATATTTTTACAGATGCATATGACTCTATTTGAAATATAAGAAATGGGTACGGTTAAAGTGACAGTTTCACAAAAATGGGTTTTATCTTGAATGTAGTCAATTAGCAAAAACATGGTTGGTGGCTAAAGCTAGCCTTAGCACTGAAGCTAATGTAGCTAACAACTGACCTATAAATAAATAAGTAAAACATCATAATAAGGTGCGAATTTAAATTATTACAACACACTATTATCTACAAATATGGACTAAAGGATGTCTCAGTTTTAGCTAAACACCTCTTTGCTAATTAAATACATTTGAAACAAGAACAAAAATGATAAACCTTTGATTTTCTGCCAAACTATCACTTTAACATCCAGGTGGATGACACTTATTGCTTCATCAGTTGAGTCACATTTGTAAGTATTTGAACCCTGATTGGCTGTTGTGTTCCAAAATAGCAGCGATGTTGCCTAGTGACTAGTGGTTAGCAAGACTTGTCTAGCTAGTATACAACGTAATAAAATGCGCAGTTTTCTCCTGTGAGGTTTTTCACATTATCAAACAGCCGGATAAACTGACACCTAATAGACTATATATGCCACTCATTCTGTATTAAACCCTATTTAAAATATTGCTGCCCCTGTGTGGGTGACCCGCTCTACAGAGCATAAACTGGGGCTACAAAACTGAGGCAGCAAAACAATTTGATTAGCATTTATATTGACAGCAGTTAAATATGTACCACAGTGCAATGTCATGTGAGTGTATATGCAACTTTTTAGCCAATAGCAAATCTTGCTAATCACATGCAGACTACACCTCCACATTAGTTTAAAGAAATTATGGTAAAATCAAAATACAAAAACAATACAAACCCATTCTTTCAATAATTATTTAGATTCATGACAATACTAAAATGCAGATATGTCAGAAAAAAAGGGGAGGGTTGGGGATGCGGATAATGTAACCCAACAGTGCAGTAAAGAATTGGTAATGGACTTCATAACTTCGTAACATGGAAAAACAGCATTAGCTCCAGACGTTTAGGTACACGCACAGCGCAAAAACACAACACAAGACAATTCTCTTCATCATAATCTCAAATCATAATTCATTACAAACACAGAGTAGAAATGTACTGCATGTCACAAAATGACACGTTAATGTAGGGTCGCACTGATACAACGTTGCTTCGATATTTCGATAAATGACCCAGTAACAGCATTATAAAAAAATTAAAGGAGATGAATGCAGAATTACAGAATTGACCAATCCATGCTACACCCACAAATACGCTCATCTGTAGCTAAAAATACCCTTCAGCTTGATGAGAAACGCCATTTCTGTTTATATCACAATACCTATATACTAGTTTTACAAACTAACGTAGCATTTTAGCACTACACCCTTCTGAGTAAATATAAATGATTCACTGGGTTACGTTCTCAATATATGGAGTGCGCTTAATCCTGAAACACCAACACTACCGACTTGAGCTCTGTTTTGTAGATAATTCATAAAAAATTAATAATTTCTCATTTGTTTATATTTGATTAATTAATAACGAATTATAGACAAATGGTACTAACGTCTAATTTGAGGTATTTTGTTATAGATTCAGTGTAAATATAAGTATTGTGATATAAAATTAGTCTAAATTTAGGTTTTGCTTGTCCAACCTAGCAACAGTAACTATGGAGAATCAATTTTTTTGGTGGAGCTTCAAGAGGTCAATTGTAATATATATATAAAATAAACAGCACTGATGCACCCTTTCTTAAATACTGACAACTTACAACACTTCACTCTTCACAAAACAAAGTCGTACAGACACATTACAATGATTTTTTTTTTACCTTCAAAAATGTTTAGCAATTAATAATAATTCAAACACGCTATTACGAATAAACCGCTTGCCAACAACTGGAACAGTTGAGAGAAATAGAAAAAATATAACTGAAGTTTATATTAAAAAAGCAAGCAGACACGTGCTAAAATATAAAAATAAACACTCACTAAAAACACACGCACAGCTGCAGTGATCTGTAACGATGGCCGACTGCAGTTTATTGGGACAATCTTCAGTGTTTAACATAATCCCAACCCAAAATGAATGTACACAGCTTCCAATTTTATCCCAAATGTCATTAGCTTTCAGCTACGAGGCTAATGCAGCAAGAATAGAATATTAGCTTTTCTAAACAGTTTAGCATGGCTAAAACTGCCTCAAACCACAGCTTTATTAATTAACCTCTAATTCATTATCTTCATTGTCTGGTCTCAGACAATGTATTTCACACATAAACACACAAATTCTACCATCAAACTGGCTGCTACTTTTTTAGCGAAGCTTGTTAGCATTAGCCTCATAGTTCCAGTGTAAAACCAAGGTACAAAGTACAGAGTGCATTTGGTTAAGTTATTAACTTCATAACTTCAAATTAACTTCAGTTAACAAAACGTATTTAAATTGAAATACAACTGTATAACTGTATAATTTCAAAAAGTCTCAGCTACAGGCAACAATTGGGATAATTAGGAAAAATGAAAATTAGAATTGTTTTGGTCACCATTTCAAAATTTATGACAATCTTTCCATGTCATGTTTCATTCAAAGTATTATTAATATTTAGTTCTTTTAAATTATATATCTAATAACCGTTACATAAACAGCTTTAGTTGATTAAAAAAAACTAAAAGGATTTTCTGAGGAAATAATACACAGACCCTCTCACAGACACTATTTCACTCAAAATGCTACAACGCTTCTATCCAGTTATTTCTTTTATAAACTGGGGACTAAGCTCATGAATAAATTAACTCAGATAGTAACAGTTAAAAACAATACATATTTTTGGAACTAGGTAAAGCTTTAGCTCTTCAGAATATTCCCACATTTTTCTAGCTAGGCATTCCACCGTTTTATTTTTATACCACAGAAAAAACATATGAAATGGGGCTTTTGGAGCAGCAGCACACGAGCCTAAGTTTACCATGCCTAATGCCAAGTGCCAGCAAGAGGGGCATAAAACTGGCATTCAGCTCTGTGTTCTCTGGAGTGAAGGAGCTCCAGCCTGTACCTCTGGGACAAGTTGAAATGGTGTTTCATACGTTAGCACCTGACCTCAGTAAAACTCTGTTTAGTGTAAAGCCTTCCCAGAAAAGCAGAGACTGTTACTCCACCACAGTATATATTTCTCATCATTATTCTTCTCTATTTTTAATAAAAGGTTGAGAGAAGCTGTGCAACTCTGATATTTCACTAAACTGTTCATTTTAACCTGGAAGTCTGGCAGATAACACTGCGCCAGGGACCGTGGCCAGGCTCCAGTTTTACTGATAAACTGATTTCCACAGAGATGCTGACCCAAATAACACCAGCACTGACCTCAGCGGACTTTGATTTAAAGCTGGAATGGTGGAAATTAGCATTAGCAGTGGACGGATGGGTGAATGGATGGATGGATAGAGAGAAAGTGGCTCAACTTCACATGCTCCCTGAGTATTTATATGCCAATTTACAGTGGAACATCTTTAAAGGAGCAATAAGTCATTTCCTCCAATGACGATCCTTCAAGTTAATGTTATCAGTTAATACCCAACAGAGCAGGGCCCCCCCACCACTGATACACCCAGGCCTGCTCTTTTATCCTTTGACTTTATAGTGACACCTATTGGGCTGGATGTGTCAGGGATTCAGTAATAAATCTATGGTAACTATGGCCACTATCCTCACGGATTTTGTAATTTTTTATGAACAAAAAAAACGACTGATTGCTCCTTTAATGGTGCTTATGCTGCACTACGCTCTTCTGCTCAATCCACACACTGAGATCAAAGTCAATATTAATACAAACACACTGTTTTTAAAAATGGAAATCAGTGTTTAACTTAAAGTAAATATCGTGGCGCCTCAGTATCCAGACTTTACTGATATTCAGTGTTAAGTTAATGTCGTCTGAAGCGGTTTTTAAAACTGAACATAAGTTCACATCTTTAAAAGAAGGTTACTTTTATTCCTGAAATGTTTAAATTACTATTTTTCCCTCAAATACGATAAACTCAGCAAATAAACTGAATTTTTACAACGAAACGTTTCCTTTTAGAGAATGTGTTCCCTTACTTTTTATTTAAATTTAACTAATCATTTGTTCAGACTTTTCCTGTTGTGTGAGGTTTAACTTTTAACTTTAAAAATTAAAAAAGATCTTCAAGTCTTTACAAAGTATGAGATTTTCCAAATGCTAAAATCAAGCTGAAAATAAAAGAGTATTCATCTGTGAACATGCTCACAACTTTCAAACACACCCACACACTAACAACACACACGCACACAGAAGTAAAGCAAAGTAAAAGTCCTGATATTCACCAGAGGGGTCTATTGCTATAAAGGAATGGTATCAGTTAAGAAACTAACTCCAGTGCGCTCTTATACAGCATTAATGATGATAATAATAATCAATACCATCTTTCTGTCCGCAAACGTGTGTTTATACAGCTCTGGTATTTTTACTAACGTTCTGTAACATAATAATGTTTTGAAAAAAAGCTGGAAATGGAAATGCGTCCTCACCACTGATGATAAATATTTAAATTATTTTCATAAACGACACTGACGTGACTCTCCTTTAGCCACAACATCACCATCAAATCCCAAGGAGGTAGGGACAACAAGAGGTTAGAAAAGGCAGACATCTCGTGATATTATTCATAAAAGGACAGTTCCCCAGTAACCAACATTCCTGCATAATTAAGCGATAAAGATGTAAACAAATTGGTTTGGTGTTTTACAGAAATGTACAGAGTTCGAATAGTTGACAGTGAGGGTGAATGGAACCAGACGTCCTCCTCTAAACACTCCACACAGAACGTGATGTGATTAACTGGTGGTAAACCCTAGTTCTTTCGAGGCGTCGGTTTTTAAATACCTTCCTGGAGCAGGCACCTGCAGGAAAACCTTCTGAGATTTCACAGCAGTTTTCCAACATCACCTTCATGGTCACGGTTTGGAGCGGTGATGGTGTGTGTTGATGTGGAGGACAGAGAGACATCTCGCTCCATTCAGCAACGCTGGAACAAAAGCAGATTCTCTACGATCAACCACTTCACGCCAAAACACTCCGCACCACTTTGTTTACATCTGAGACACTGAATCATGGAGGAATCCACCTTTAAATGCAGACAGTGTTTTGACTGAAAACTCAATCTGAAATGACTCCCCGCTCCTTATTAAGTGGGCAAACTTTTGGATGTTATCATACTGCACTCAAACAATACACAGTGTGTCCTGTAGGGGGCACTGCTAGTCATGGCTTGATCCCAAATGGCTCAACGGTGGGTCTGTAATTCACTGTCAGTGCAGAAAGCCTTTATTTCAAGACCTAGGGCACTAAATAGGAAGTAGGGAGCCTTTTGAGATTTAGACAAAATCTTAGACAGAAAGAAGGAGGAATATTATTCACAGAATGGAATGGAAACAGGAACCGAATCCAGTGTAAAAACTCGGTATAAACGGTGGCCGATCGTTTTATTTCATCGTTCTAATCGTTAAACTGGTATTAAATGTGTTTCAGTGGCTGCTCTTTGAACTGGTCTTTGATCAGAAAAGTTGTTGTTGCTGGAACTCACAAAGAAAATGAAAAAGCCAAAATAAACACATTTCTCTATAAGGGTCTAGTTTTATGGAAAAAACATCACATTTATCTTTCGATTAACGTTTTTATCCCCAGTCATTTTGCTCTTGGGGGACAAGGAGGGAGTGGTGACGTGGCCGAAGTCTGTAATAGCGTTTGTATACGTGATATATCCTGGATATTATAAATCACACATTATAATAATATTAAATAATGCATATTAATGATAAATTAAGTGATTTATTGAAAAACAAGAGAAGGCAATGTTTTCACCTGTTTTTCAGTTCATTCTGTGTAAAATATTATTTGACTTTACTTCCTTTCCACCCCTGCCCCCTACGAGGACAGGCCCCGCCCCCGGGCCTAAGCAGCGACCTCATTGGTCGGTGGTCCTCTCGAGGCTGTCAATGACCCTGCTGAGGCGGATGTTGAGGAGGCGGATCTGAGTGTCCAGGTGATCGATCTTCTCCTCCAGGGAGCTGGGGCCTGATTTGCGCCAGTAGGCTCCCACGGGGCCAGTCATGAAATACACCGCCATGACCAGGCAGAGGGGCAGAATAGCCCTCTCTGGGTCACCCTCGAACTTCTGCAGGATGTAGAGGCAGGACAGGGCGAAGAGGGACACCCGAGCCAGCCAGAAAAACCTCCCGAATATGATGTGGAGCAGGTAGAAAAATCCCCCCAGGAACAGGGACAGAACCCAGTACAACACCAGCACAGCCGCCACCAGCACCAGAGCTCGAGCAGGGGAACTGGACACAGACGCCGGGCTGAAATACTGAGTCAAGTTTGAGGCTGGAGGAGTGAGAGATGGCAGGGGGAGAGAGTGGTGACAGAGAGGGAGAGAGAGAGAGAGAGAGAGAGAGAGAGAAAGAGAAGGAAAGGGGTAATTAGATAATTAGCTCAAACCAGAGAAACAGACACAGAGACCTAATTAATCAAACCCATAAACTGTCCATCCATTATCTGTAACCCTTATCCAGTTCAGGGTCACGGTGGGTCCAGAGCCTACCTGGAATCATTGGGCGCAAGTCAGGAATACACCCTGGAGGGGGCGCCAGTCCTTCACAAGGCAACACACCCATTCACACATTCACTCACACACTCACACCTACGGACACTTTTTTGAGTCACCAATCACCTACCAACATGTGTTTTTGGAGTGTGGGAGGAAACCGGAGCACCCGGAGGAAACCCACGCAGACACAGGGAGAACACACCACACTCCTCACAGACAGTCACCCGGAGGAAACCCACAAAGACACAGGGAGAACACACCACACTCCTCACAGACAGTCACCCGGAGGAAACCCACACAGACACAGAGAGAACACACCACACTCCTCACAGACAGTCACCCGGAGGAAACCCACAAAGACACAGGGAGAACACACAACACTCCTCACAGACAGTCACCCGGAGGAAACCCACAAAGACACAGAGAGAACACACCACACTCCTCACAGACAGTCACCCGGAGGAAACCCACGCAGACACAGAGAGAACACACCACACTCCTCACAGACAGTCACCAGGAGGAAACCCACGCAGACACAGAGAGAACACACCACACTCCTCACAGACAGTCACCCGGAGGAAACCCACAAAGACACAGGGAGAACACACCACACTCCTCACAGACAATCACCCGGAGGAAACCCACGCAGACACAGGGAGAACACACCACACTCCTCACAGACAGTCACCCGGAGGAAACCCACACAGACACAGAGAGAACACACCACACTCCTCACAGACAGTCACCCGGAGGAAACCCACAAAGACACAGGGAGAACACAACACACTCCTCACAGACAGTCACCCGGAGGAAACCCACGCAGACACAGGGAGAACACACGACACTCCTCACAGATAGTCACCAGGAGGAAACCCACACAGACACAGGGAGAACACACCACACTCCTCACAGACAGTCACCCGGAGGAAACCCACAAAGACACAGGGAGAACACACCACACTCCTCACAGACAGTCACCCGGAGGAAACCCACACAGACACAGGGAGAACATACCACACTCCTCACAGACAGTCACCCGGAGGAAACCCACAAAGACACAGGGAGAACACACCACACTCCTCACAGACAGTCACCCAGAGAAAACCCACGCAGACACAGAGAGAACACACCACACTCCTCACAGACAGTCACCCGGAGGAAACCCACAAAGACACAGGGAGAACACACCACACTCCTCACAGACATCTACACCACTCGCTGCACCCGCAAAGCACTCAGCATTGTGGGAGATCACACACACTCCTCAACCTACTGCCGTCTGGAAAAAGGTATCGAAGCATTCGAGCCCTCACATCCAGACTCCGTAACAGCTTCTTCCCACATGCTATCAGACTCCTGAACACCTAGAGACTGAGACTGGACTGAAGAAGCGCACGCACACAAACACACACACACACAACTTCACAAAACACTGGTCTGTTGGACTGAAAATGAGTGTACTGTTTACACATGTCCTGTTTACATCATGGTTCCATCCAGTTACCGTTTACAGCACAAATACACTTTAAATTGCCCCTAGTGCACTTCTTCTACTACTAGTTCTTAATAGAATCACATACTGAATTTTCAGTCGAATTCAAATATTGACCCCCCACAACTACACTTTTCATTGTTGTTCTAATTGCTCTTATATTTTTTTGAGGTTTATAATTTATATTTCGTTATTGTGCTCTGAAAACATTGTCCTCGAAACAGGAATAATAATTAAACACCTTAGATCTTAAACAACCACGACATGCTTCAACAGTGACCTCTGGAGTAAAGGGAATCATTGGTTAAAGTATTAAACAGAATGATGAATAATGTCAGAAAATGACGTGTGAACTTTGTAAAATAATAGAGAGTGTGTGAGAAGTAAAGGAACGGAGTGTGGCAGCAGTGGCTCGTGTGGCTTTTAAAGTGTGGTGTCTGAAGAGTGAAAGGAGACAGTTAGAAGCATAGAAACAAACAGTATTTAAATACAACTTTGAGCTTGTGACACAATGATTTTGTTTGAAAAATACTTCTCACAAGTTCAAGTTTGGAAATGGGAAATAATGGTTTGCAGCTGTAGAAGTGTTTAAGTGTTCAGTTAAAACATAGCTGTGTCACGTGAACGGAGTGTGTGGAGGAACTGTACGGTTTGTAAATACGGTGCCACGGCGTTCACTCTGGAGCCAGTGGAGAACAGAGCTCTATCTGTGTGAGGCCTGGAGTCTCATATGAACAGAGACTGAAGGAGGAATCGTGCAGTAAATCAACCTCAGAGCGACAGACTCCAGTATTCAGTTTTAAATGTGGAGGAAACACAGCCATCACTCCATTCATCTGCGACTTTCTCAAACAGTGTGTGTGTGTGTGTGATGCAATCTGAGCCGTTTCTGTTACACCACAGTCCTTGGGTATTTAGAAAGGTGTGTATAAGTAATTATTATAACTATTATAGGGGTGTAAACGAGAGCGGTGTAATGGAGAGGAGGGGTGTAAATGAGAGAAGAAAGCAGAAGATGGATAGGAAGGCCAAAGAGGAGGGTGGTGGTGGTGGATGTGATGAAGGAGGCAGTGACATGTCGGTTGCTGGTGTGAGAACACACAGGGGACACAGTGAGGTGGAGATGGTTGATCCGCTGTGGTGTCTCTTCACAGAAGCGGATTTAAACAGAAAAACTCACAGTCAATCCCCATAACGTCCAGGAGGTCTGTCCACAGCTTCCACAGCGTCTCCAGAAAAGAGTCGACTCCATGCACAAACCTCTCTGTGGTTTTGGAGAAGAACTGAGGAGAAAAGAATGGAAAGATCTTATTGATTCTGCAGAATTACAACACTCTCGCTGTTCTCCTGACGCTCTGGAGACCTGGGCTTTAAGGGACGTTTGGACAGTTACTGCATTAATCAATGAAATCAGGATCTAAACTGAGTTAGGAATGAACATTGTTGCCTTACAGTCTGCATTTCCCCCGACACTAACACAATTATCATATAATTACCACACAATTAGCAGCAGAACTAGATTATAGTATTAATACATCATTAATAATAATCACATTCTACAAAGAAAAGATAACACTTTATTGATCCATAGGGAAACTGTACACAGTGTGTGTGTACCCTGTGCACTGCTCTATATGTATGCATGTGTGTGTGTGTGTGTGTGCGTACCCTGTGCACGGCTCTGGTGCTGTGTGTGTATACCCTGTGCACGGCTCTGGTGCTGTGTGTGTGTGTGTGTATATACCCTGTGCACGACTCTGGTGCTGTGTGTGTGTGTGTGTGTGTACCCTGTGCACGGCTCTTGTGCTGTGTGTGTGTGTGTGTGTGTGTGTGTACCCTGTGCACGGCTCTGGTGCTCTGTGTGTGTGTGTGTGTGTGTGTACCCTGTGCACGGCTCTGGTGCTCTGTGTGTGTGTGTGTGTGTGTGTACCCTGTGCACGGCTCTGGTGCTGTCCTCTCCCAGTGTGTTACTCAGGGTGTTGTACAGTGTGCTGGCCGCCCTCCGGAGGCTGTTCCCGCTGTTCCCGCTGTTCTCTCGGCGGCTCCTCCCTCCCTCCGCCACCAGCACACACAGCATCACCGTCACTAACACCAGGAGCCTCATCTCCGATCAGAATTATCGATTAAACCCGAATCTGCCGAACAAACCGATCAATCAATTCGCGCACGGACCACCTTCAGCACCCAGGAACTGGAGGGAGAGAGAGAGCGCCTTCCGCAAGAGGACAGAAACACACTACCGCCACCCAGCGGCTGGAAGAGACAACTACAACCGCTCTAAATAACAACAATCATTATTTACCCCTCACTGCTTCATTTATGTTTTCATTGCCCCCCGACTGTACTCTTTACCCCGTCACATCGTTATTTTAACCTGCTTTTAAAAAATCAAGCAGGTTCTGAACAACTAATTCCAGCAACTCTCACCAGTAAAGATTTTATGGACTTTTTTAATAATAAAATTGAGAATATTAGACAACAAACTCAAGCCACAGGATCAAATCCATCCTGGCTGCCACCCGATGTGAATGATATAAAACATAATGTAACTCTAAAAGAAAGACTTGAAACCTTTTACCCACTCCCACAATTAACTAGAGAAGATTATCCGCAAACTGTACAACTTGCACACTTGATGCAATTCCCACAAAGGTGCTCAAAGAAGTACTACCAGCTATTATTGATCCTCTTCTAACTATAGTAAACTCATCACTTAGTCTGGGCCATGTACCCAAAGCTTTTAAACTAGCAGTTATTAAACCTATGATCAAGAAACCAAATCTTGATGCTAGTACACTGTCTAATTACAGGCCTATTTCAAATCTGCCATTTCTGTCCAAGATCTTAGAAAGAGCTGTGGCCCAACAACTTAGTTCATATCTACATAAGAATCATATATATGAAAAATTCCAATCTGGATTCAGGCAACATCATAGTACAGAGACAGCTCTTGTCAAGATAACAAATGATCTTCTTCTTGCCTCTGATCAAGGCCACGTATCCCTGTTGGTGCTTCTTGACCTAAGCGCAGCCTTCGATACAATAGACCACAATATTCTCATAGAAAGTTTAGAAAACATGGTTGGAATCACAGGGACAGCCCTATTATGGTTCAAATCTTACTTAACGGAACGTTATCAATATTCAAATTATTCTAAAGTAAGATTTCGAATTCCACAAGGCTCTATTTTAGGACCATTATTATTTACATTATACATGTTACCGCTAGGCACAGTTATAAGAAACCATGACATTAACTTTCACTGTTACGCAGACGACACACAATTGTATATTTCAGCCAAGCCCAATGACAAACACAGATTAAAGAAAATAGAGGACTGTGTAAAAGACGTGAAGGGCTGGATGTTGCGTAACTTCCTCCTTCTAAACAGCAACAAAACAGAGGTCCTGCTTTTGGGTCCAAAAGTGGCAAGAAATAAATTATCAGATTTAATTTTAAATCTCGCTGACTTTCCATTTAAACCTGGTTCAGCAGCAAAAAAACTTGGTGTCATAATTGACCCGGATTTATCATTTGATCAACACATAGGTAGTAATCACTAGGACAGCTTTTTTACATCTTCGCAATATTGCTAAGATTAGAAATGCCTTATCCCTTCAGGACGCAGAAACATTAGTACATGCCTTTATTACTTCAAGGCTTGACTACTGTAACGCACTACTGTCAGGATGCACCAGCAGCAATTTAAGAAAACTTCAACTAGTTCAAAATGCTGCAGCTAGGGTCCTCACTAAAACTAGAAAATTTGAACATATCAGCCCAGTTTTATCATCACTTCATTGGCTGCCTGTTAAATTCCGCATTGACTACAAAATAGTGTTATTAACATATAAAGCTCTACATGGGCTCGCTCCTGAATATCTTCAAGATACAATTTCCTATTATGAGCCTCCACGTTCACTCAGATCACAGAATACTGGATTTTTAATTGTTCCCAGAATTCAGAAGGCCTCAGCTGGGGGAAGAGCCTTTTCTTATAAAGCCCCCAAACTCTGGAATGATCTTCCAGAAAATGTTCGGGACTCAGACACAGTCGCAATCTTCAAATCTAGGCTAAAAACTCATTTGTTTAGTTTATCTATTGGTAGTGAATGCTCCCCCATAGATAAAGGCGGCAGATTCGGGGGGTCCATGGACACAGGGAATTATAGTAAACTGAGACGCTGGTGCTGTCGTCCCGCCGCTTCTCGCGATCACTCAGGTTTGTTGACGGTGGAGCGGAGGGATGCCAGTGTTTCAGGATGCTCCCGTGTCTGTGTGTCCTCCTGGTTCTCTCCTTTTAGTTAAAGCTGTCATAGTCAGATCTGCCGGAGTCCTTAGCCACACTCTGGAAATTTTTATATTTTCTACTTTACAAACACAAAACAGTTCAAAACTAATTCCATCCCTTTACATCTTTCCGAGTAAACACCTGCCCACCTGTCTGTCTGGACACTGATGGATGACTGTCGAGATCCTCCTCCACGCTTCAGACCAGCTGCCCACGCTCCAGCAACCACCAAGTGCCTTGAAGCTGCCCCTACACTGAAGTTCTCACGGACTACTAACTATCATCACCAGTAGATTGACCAGAGGAGGATGGGTCACCCCTTGTGAGCCTTGGTTCCTCCCAAGGTTTCTTCCTCAGCTGGGGGAGTTTTTCCTTGCCACTGTCGCCCCTGGCTTGCTCACTTGAGGGTTTTACATTTGTTTTTACATTTCGTGTCAAATCTTTGTCTTACTGGAATTCTGTGAAGCTGCTTTGTGACAACATGAGTTGAAAAGCGCTATATAAATAAATTTGATTTGATTTGATTTGACTTTAAACAAAAATTGCACAATCATTTCACTGCACCTTCTGTAAAGCTGTATTTCATTCATCCTTCAGTAAACAATGCTACACAATGTTACTTTGTTTACATGTTTTATATTTCAATATGTATATATGGTTACTTTAACTTCCATAATCACAATGTCATATCACTACTGCACTTTATCTAAATTATGTAATAATGCTCTGCACAATGACAATAAAGTTGAATCTAATCTAAATGTTTTATTAACTTAATTATATTTAAATGTGGTGTATAGATGTAAATAGATATTATTTATAACTGAAAACTGCACTTTCACATATTTTTTTAAAAGTTATTTAGACGTTATGTATTTAATTCTCCCTCGACCCTGAAATGGATTACACAGCAAAGATGACGATGATCCTTTATTCTTTGTTTCAATGTGATTTTGTGGCTACAGACGTGTTCCTGAGAGGAAAGATTAAACACACAGCGCTGTTTGTGACTAAAGTGTGGTTTGAAAGAAAACTTATTAAAATGAAATGCGACGTGAAAATGACTTGAAATGAACTTCTGTAAACAACAAATATGAGGACGTCACACCGACATCAGGAAAAAGACGTCTAAAAAACGTCCGAATTTAACCTTATTTCCAGCGTCACTTCCACTGACCTGTGGCCACTGGGTAAATTCACAGCTGAACTGAGTCTGGATTTAAGACTTGAATTTATATTTTTGAAAATCTGAATATTTCAACCCCTAAGATTTCAGAAAAATATATTTCCAATAATCAATGTATTTAATTAATTTAGTTCCATATTCAACCTTTTATTCACTCATTTACCACCCACTGATTTTTCTGACGTCTCGTTTATGGCACCACTACTTTATTTACCCCCTCACTGTTCAGTTATAATGCAGTCTTCATGTAAAATGTCTCTGTCTCAGGAAAAAATGTCTGAAACAAAGTATTTACTTCTATTTTTGTTTTATTTCAGATCAGTTTCATAAAGTTGCTCAGACAGATCCACTCAGCTGTAATCAATCCTCACTTCTGTATATCTGGAGCATTCTGAATGTCGAGGCCGTACCAGTCCTCACATTTATTCTTCATCCTCACCAGGGCCGTGGTGGGTCCGAAACTGACTCACTTCGGTGGACAGTGTCACAGCCAATCCACCTACAGCATGTGTTTAGATTGTGGGAGGAAACCGGAGCACCCGGAGAAAACCCACGCAGACACGGGGAGAACACAGCAACTCCTCACAGACAGTGACCAGAGGCAGGGACTGAACCCACCATCCACCCACTGGAGCTGTGTGGCAACAACACTACCTGCAGTGCCACCGTGCCGCCCAGTCTTACCACCTTACCACCGTAACAGTCCACCCTCGCGTCCTGCGCCTCCTCGGCCACCGCTAAAGAAATAAAAATCACAACTATCAACCAACTGAGCACTAGAGAGAACAGCACAGTGTAGAAATCAAATGTCGTGAATGTGTGACTCACTCAATGTAGCGCTTTTCCACCAAGAGAACTCCGTTCCTGATTCTTGGAACCTTGGTTCTTTCCAGTGAACCGCTGTGTTTTATTATTATTTACTGTTGTTGTTGTTTTGTCCCTCAGATTATTTTACTCAGTTAAACTTCAATCATCATTAAATTCATCCTTCACTTTTTAGTTTTAATCTAATAGTGACCTGCGCTGTCAGTAAATACAAAGAAATCTCACATACCTTTAGGGTTAGTACTGCATCTGTTTCCCACGGAGTACTCCGTCACATCCTGCACCTCCTCAGCCACCGCTAAAGAAAGAAAAATCACAACTATCAACCAACTGAGCACTAGAGCGAACAGCACAGTGTATAACTGATATCTACGGAGTCACAAAAGGGTCAAAAAGACTGACTTTGTAAAACAATACTCACAAACGTAACAGAATTTGTAACTGAGTAACTACACACACGTAAAATTAGCTAGTGAAGAGCGTCCTCACCCTCTCTCCGCACCACAAACACTGGAAGACACCCTGAGCTGCAGCAGCCCCCCCACACTCTGACCACCACCTCTGCTCTCAGCCTCACCTCCAGGCTCGGTTTAGATCTGATTCTTGAGGTTCGGTGCTCAGTGTTTCCACGAGCACATCGCAAACCTCACTGTCTGCGCCTCCTGAAAAACTGTTAAGGAAAATCACAGCTGTACACCACCTGAGCACTCTGCAGAAAAGTAACAATCATTACCTGTCATCATCCAAATGCCAAATTATCTTCAAATTGTCTAATTATTTTTATCATTTTAAAGGTTGTTTGGCTTTGAAAATCCACCTTAACTGTAATGTTAGTGACTTAATGTCGATAAAAAGTCTCACACACCTGGCTGAATCTGATTCTGGGGAACCTGAATGGCCAGCGGAGCCTTGTTCTCCTAGTGGGCTCATTCTCAGCTTCCACCACTGGCTCACGCTCCCAGGACTCTGGAATCTCTGGGTGTGGCATGGACCCTTCTGGACATCCCCTGATCAGCAGAGCGTTAGGTGGGACATTAAAGGCGCTCCTTATTGTGGCCTCGCTGATTATTTTGTACAGCTCAGGGATTTGTGTCTCTGTAATAGTGCGCAGACGCTCAAGAGAGCCGACCATGCTCATTAGATGATCGTACATCTCGTCAACGTTTGCTCTGCGGCATCTGCAGACAGTGATGTTCAGCAGCTCCTGGAGAAAATCCTTCACAGACTCCTCAGTGAAAGGCTCCATAGCCCTCAGGAACTCGTTGTTGGGAGCTACGCCTTGAAAACTTGGATCTCCACTGGCCCTGTTGTTGATACGGAGGATCCGGGACTGTCTGCAGGCAGGAATAATGTCCATGCTAGGAAAGAACGCAGTAGACAGGCTCTCTGAGGTGTCGCTGGCTCCCTGCTGTGGTAAGTGTGGGGGAGCAAAGGGAGCAGGAGCTGTCCGTCTGTTAAAGAACTGAGCAGCTCTTCTGAACATCCTCCTCATCCTATTTTTGATGGCAGCAGACACTCTACTGAGGCCTGGGCAACAGCTGGAACAGTCCAGCACATTCTGGACTGTTCTCCCCTGCCTGAGTTCTGGGCTCCAGTTCTCCAAAAACTCATACCAAGCGTCCTCTTCCTCCATCTCCTCTGAGGCCTCTGTCTGCATTTCTTCCGCGGCCTCCTCCTCTTTCACAGTGTCCTCGCCCTCACTGACTGGACAGGGACGACCATCACAAAGAGACATTTTGGTGTTCTTAATGACCTGGATGACATCGTTTGTGATGGTCAGGGCGAGTCCTTCATTAAAATCCCTCCTGGAGACATCTGAAGCTGGGGACTCCACCAGTCGACTGTTCAGCAAGAACAGGACTCCTGGCAGAATCCTCTGCTGAAGGAAGTCGTCACGGCCGCCCGCTGTCTCCTCGCCAGCCGCGCTCCTACACATGTAGAAATGCTTATTTAGTTATGAATGGTGGCTATAGTACACTCTCTGGTCTCTGCAATAACACTCTCGTTGCCATTTTGTGTACTACATTTGGATTTTGGTAATGATCAAATGTCCAGTCAAAACAGGACAAATACAGGTCCAGATTTCAGCGCTGTAACCTGGCCATCCTGTCATAATCGCCTAACAGGGCATTTTAAAAACACTCTTAAATTAGTCAAATACCTGGAAACGTTAGCGTTATCATTGAAAACTCACCTTCCTGTCTCCTCACACACAGCAGTGATAGGGTTGATCTTTTGCTCAGGCATTTTGTTTTCTCGTTTACACTGTAAATGGAGAGTTTTAAAAACAATGAACCTCCGTTAAATCTTCAGCTGTAGGAAAATGTGAGGAAAATGTGAGAGAATCAGAGAAAGAGAGAAAAGGAGACTCACCTTCACTCGAAAACGTTCCGCTCTGAAATGACATCACAATGACTCTCCCGCTCTTTTATAGGAGCGAGGGGCGGGGACTGTGACATCATGCTCACTGTTCTTTAATATTCCGGAATATTACTGAAACTCTTGCTATTCTATTCTGTTCTATTCCCGCCTCTTTGCTACACACTAATACTACGCAGAAAATACAGCGCATAGTAAAATAAATAGTGTGAAAAAGTGTTAGAGTCTAGTACAAAAAAATATTAACAAACTACACCAAATCTTACTAACAGCGGTTGATGAACCGTTGCTATGACAACGCGCCTCATACCAAGCTGCGACTCTGAGGTTAAAATGGTAGTTACAAATACCTAATAACTGTAGATTAACCACATTGCTTTGAAACGGCAAAGATTCTCTCACAGAAGAGTGCCACTACATTCATTAAACTTGAATGTAATTAAGTCCTAGTTCTATTTTAAAGCCAACTGGCTAATGTTAGCTATATTATCAAATAATAAATAATGATATGTCACAACGTTTATCAAACATTATTATTATTCAATTTTATTAACAGCTTCTGGGAGTTTTCATGCCACCCTTTATTTACAATTTTTTTTTCAACATTAATTATCATTCAGTCATTGATTCGCAGTTTCATTTTCTGTAACAACTTCATCCTGTTAAAGGATGTGGTGGAACCGGAGCCAAGCTACATTCACTGAGGGCAAGAGAGAGCACCCATCCATCACAGGGCGTCCCGTACTCACCCAGCCACTCACACGTATGCAAACTTCTGGAAAGCCAGTCAACCTACTGTGTGTGTTTGGATTGTGGGAGGAAACCGGAGCACCTGGAGGAAACCCACACAGGCACAGAGAAAACAGGAGTTTGGTGTGTTCTCCCCCTGTCCTTGTGGGTTTCCTCCAGGTAAACAATACAGTGAGGAGAATGTAAATAAAGCAGTAAAGGATATATAAACAACAGTGTTGGAGTAAAGCAGTGCATAATACAGAGAGGGGTAAATAACGACGTAAATAAAGCAGAGAAGAAGGTAACAAAAGCAGTGGGGTACACAGGATGCTCAGGATGTTGTCCAGTGTTTGTGGTTCGGAGAGAGGGTGAGGACGCTCTTCACTAGCTAATTTTACGTGTGTGTAGTTACTCAGTTACAAATTCTGTTACGTTTGTGAGTATTGTTTTACAAAGTCAGTCTTTTTGATCCTTTTGTGACTCCGTAGATATCAGTTCTACACTGTGCTGTTCGCTCTAGTGCTCAGTTGGTTGATAGTTGTGATTTTTATTTCTTTAGCGGTGGCCGAGGAGGCGCAGGACGCGAGGGTGGACTGTTACAGTGGTAAGGTGGTAAGACTGGGCGGCACGGTGGCACTGCAGGTAGTGTTGTTGCCACACAGCTCCAGTGGGTGGATGGTGGGTTCAGTCCCTGCCTCTGGTCACTGTCTGTGAGGAGTTGCTGTGTTCTCCCCGTGTCTGCGTGGGTTTTCTCCAGGTGCTCCGGTTTCCTCCCACAATCTAAACACATGCTGTAGGTGGATTGGCTGTGACACTGTCCACTGAAGTGAGTCAGTTTCGGACCCACCATGGCCCTGGTGATGATAAAGAATAAATGCGAGGACTGGTACGGCCTCGACATTCAGAACGCTCCAGATCTACAGAAGTGAGGATTGATTACAGCTAAGTGGATCTGTCTGAGCAACTTTATGAAACTGATCTGAAATAAAACAAAAATAGAAGTAAATACTTTATTTGAGACATTTTTCCTGAGACAGAGACATTTTACATGAAGACTGCATTATAACTGAACAGTGAGGGGGTAAATAAAGTAGTGGTGCCATAAACGAGACGTCAGAAAAATCAGTGAGGGGTAAATGAGTGAATAAAAGGTTGAATATGGAACTAAATTAATTAAATATATTGTTTATTGGAAATATATTTATCTAAAATCTAAGGGGTTGAAATATTCAGATTTTCATTTAAAACCACATCAGGGCTATACTTTAAAAGATGTAAACATGGTGACATACTGAAGTTCTTGTCCAATATTTCCTTAATGGCTTGATGAACTCATCTCAAAAACAACATTATTCATGACAATAGCCTAGCAATAAGCTAAACTCAAATTTAGAGGTACCGTTATTCTTGTAAATGTGATCGAAGTCGAACTCGAATTCATCCGACACTATAAACCTCCGTAATGCAGCTACGTAGCCGAGTATAATCTGAGCCACCGAGTTTAGCAAGTCAAGCCCACAAAAATGATCACATCGTCTTGTAAAATACACCATAGAACCACGTAGCAGTCTTCCCTCTAACTCCGGCCGCCCCCCTATTTCCGGCCACTGCCGTATACGGTGCGATTCCGCTCTCTCTCTCTTCGCCAGTCGCAGTGAGTAAAACAATAAAACTTAAGTTCGTGCTTTAGTAGGGCATTTACACATCAGTCTAGCAAAAAAAAAATCACATATCTAAATAATATTGAAGTTAGGGGGCGCTAATAATCTTAGCAGTACTGGCACTTACTTAAACTTTTATCAAAAAACATTTTCTTTCAAACAATCTACACACAGATTTTTACTGTGGACATTTTTTGCAATGGCCCTGTGAACATAGAGAACATGGAGAAATTGCACATTTAGCTAAATTTATTGAACATTATCTCAATTTTCAAAGTGTCTCAAAAATCTGAAAGGCTCACTGAAGATAGAATATAACAGACAATTAATATCCTGAAAATTAAGAAATTTTACTGTGGAAGTATAATATATTTAGATTATTATATACAAACCGGATTCCAAAAAGTTGGGACTATAAACAAATATTGAATAAAAACTGAATGCAATGATATGGAGGTGGCAAATGTCAATATTTTATTCAGAATAGAACACAAATCACAGATCAAAAGTTTAAACTGAGAGAATGTATCATTTTAAGGGAAAAATGTTGTTTCAAAATTTCATTGCGTCAACAAATCCTCAAAAAAGTTGGGACAAGGCCAATTTTTACCACTGTTTGGCACCCCCCCTTCTTCTTACAACACTCAACAGACGTCTGGGGACAGAGGAGACCAGTTTCTCAAGTTTAGAAATAGGAATGCTCTCCCATTCATGTCTAATACAGGCCTCTAACTGTTCAATCGTCTTGGGCCTAGATGGGAGGATATGTTGTTCTAGAACCTGAACACAGTTCTCTGCATTAATGGGGCCTTTCCAGACATGCAAGCTGCCCATGCCACAAGCACTCATGCAACCCCATACCATCAGTGATGCAGGCTTCTGAACGGAGCATTGATAACAACTTGGGTTATCCTTGTCCTCTCTGGTCCGGATGACATGGCGTCCCAGTGTTCCATAAAGAACTTCAAATCGTGACTCATCTGACCACAGAACAGTCTTCCATTTTGCCACACTCCATTTTAAAAGACCCCTGGCCCAGTGCAAACGTCTGAGCTTGTGGAGCTTGCTTAGAAATGGCTTCCTCTTTGCACTGTAGGGTTTCAGCTGGCGACGGCGGATGGCACGGTGGATTGTGTTCACTGACAAAGCTTTCTGGAAGTATTCCTGAGCCCATTCTGTTATTTCCTTGACAGTGGCGTTCCTGTTTGAGGTGCAGTGACGTTTAAGGGCCCGGAGATCACGAGCATCCAGTAGAGTTTTACGGCCTTGACCCTTACGCACAGCAATTGTTCCAGATTCTCTGAATCTTTTAATGATGTTATGCACAGTTGATGATGATAACTTAAAAGTCTTTGCTATTTTACGCTGGGTAATACCATTCTGGTATCGCTGCACTATCTTTCTGCTGAACAATGGTGGAATTGGTGATCCTCTTACCATCTTGGCTTCAGAGAGACACTGACACTCTGAGAAGCTCTTTTTATACCCAATCATGTTGTCAATTGACCTAATTAGTGTTAATTGGTCTTCCAACTGTTCGTTATATGCTCAATTTCCTTTTTCCAGCCACTTATTGCTACTTGTCCCAACTTTTTTTGGGATTTGTTGACACTGTAAAATATTGAATCAACATATTTTTCCTTTAAAATGTTACATTTACTCAGATTAAACTTGTGATTTGTGTTCTATTCTGAATAAAATATTAGATGTTGGCACCTGCACATCATTGCATTCAGTTTTTATTCACAATTTATTTAGTGTCCCAACTTTTTTGGAATCCGGTTTGTAGAAATTTAGAATATTACTTAAGACCAGTACAAAAAAGGATTTTTAGAAACGCCTGCCGACTGAAAAGTATGAGCATGTACAGCACTCAATACTTAGTTGGAACTCCTTTTGCCTGAATTACTGCAGCAATGCGGCGCGGCATGGAGTCGATCAGTCTGTGGCACTTCTCAGGTGTTATGAGAGCTCAGGTTGCTCTGATAGTTGCCTTCAGCTCTTCTACATTATTGGGTCTAGCATATTGCATCTTCCTCTTCACAATACCCCATAGATTCTCTATGGAGTTAAGGTCAGGGGAGTTTGCTGGCCAATTAAGAACAAGGAGACCATGGTCCTTAAACCAGGTACTGGTAGCTTTGTCACTGTGTGCAGGTGCCAAGTCCTGTTGGAAAATGAAATCTGCATCTCCATAAAGTTGGTCAGCAGCAGGAAGCATGAAGTGCTCTAAAACTTCCTGGTAGATGGCTGCGTTGATGTCAGGAACGAGGGGCGGATTGAGGGAGGCGGACGCACTCGCTAAAACACAGCTTTTTAATAAAGGAAAACAACAAAACAGAGACCTTAACAAAACGAAAACAAACAGGGAGCTAACCAGGCTAAACTAAACAAGGGGAGCTAAACAGGGCAAACGGGACTGACAGACTAAAGAGTAAACGAAGGAACGAGACAGGAAAAGAAACTACGACACGAAACAACGACTAGGGAAACAAACACGGAGAAACTGTGGAGACAGACGGACAGACTCGAAAACACGACCGACTAGACATGAGAAAAGAGAAATGAGAAATGTACGACAAACGGATGAGAGACAAGAGGGCTTAAATACTCACACAAACGAGACGCACCTGAGACAGATAACGAGAAGGACGGGTTAACAGATGACACGGACGAGGAGGCGGAGACAAGGACATAAACAAAACAGAGCCATGTGCAAATAAAGCACATGGCGGGGACAACAGACTGACAGGACGAAGGCGTGACAGATGCCCCCCCCAAGAACGCGCAACTCCCGGGCGCGTACTCCTAAACCCCCCAGGAGCTGGCACTGGAGAGGGTACGGAAAACAAGACAGGACTCAGGACAGGACGGGAACAGACACAGGAGCTGGGGACACGACAGGACCGAATATACGAGACGGGACATGGGACATGACAGGAGACTGACAAAGGGGGGCAGCAAGAGACGAGAACGGACTGGACAGGACAGGAGTGGACACATGGGACTTGACAGGGTTTTTGACATTGGACATGACACTGGATGGAAACAGGGACTGGACAGAAGACGGGACAGGTGACATGACTTGGTGCTGGGACTGGACGGGAGCAGAGACTGGTGACAAGACACTGGACAGGATAGGAACGTTAGACTGGACAGGGGTACGTGACTGGACAGAAGACAGGACAGGTGACATGACACTAGACTGGAACGGAGACGGGACTGGAGACTGGACAGGGGATTGGAAGGGAAACTGGACCTGAGACAAGACAGGTGACTGGACATTGGACGGATACGGGAACTGGACGTGAGACAAGACAGAGGGTTGAAACAGGGACTGGACAGGACTGACAGGGGACTGGACAGGAGACAAGACAGAGGGTTGAAACAGAGACAAGACCGGAGACGGGAGTTGAGACTGGACAGGGATTTGAAACAGAGACTGGACCGGAGACAAGACGGGTGACTGGACATTGGACGGATACGAAGACTGGACATGACTAACAGGGGACTGAACCGGGGGTTGAAACAGGGACTGGACAGGGCTGACAGGGGACTGGACATGAGACAAGACAGAGGGTTGAAACGGGGACTGGACAGGACTAACAGGGGACTGGACATGAGACAAGACAGAGGGTTGAAACGGAGACGGGGCTTGAGACTGGACAGGGATTTGAAACAGAGACTGGACAGGGCTGACAGGGGACTGGACATGAGGCAGGACAGGTGACTGGACTGGACTTGGTAGGGGAACAGGGACCAAGACGTTTACGGGGACAGACATGAATACAGTAACAGGTACAGGGACAGAGACAAAGGCTGACACGGGTACTGGGACAAGGACAGAGACGGGAACCATGACAGGGACAGACAAGGGAACCAAAATAACAGGGCGGTGCCCAGGACTGGCTAATGTCTGTGTGGCAGTCTGAGGAACCAGCCTGGGCACAGTTCTGGGGATCGGCCCTGAAGTCCTTCGGGCCGACCTACGGACATGGACAGGAGAGGCCGTAGCCACAGTCACGGGGACAGGAGAGGCCGTAGCCACAGTCACGGGGACAGAAGAGGCCGTAGCCACAGTCACGGGGACAGGAGCGGCGGGCGCCGCCACAGTCACGGGGACAGGAGCGGCGGGCGCCGCCGCCATCACGGACACAGGAGCGGCGGGCACCGCCGCCGTCACGGACACTGGAGCGGCGGGTGCCGCCATCACGGACACTGGAGCGGCGGGTGCCGCCATCACGGACACTGGAGCGGCGGGTGCCGCCATCACGGACACTGGAGCGGCGGGTGCCGCCATCACGGACACTGGAGCGGCGGGTGCCGCCATCACGGACACTGGAGCGGCGGGTGCCGCCATCACGGACACTGGAGACCCTGCGACGACGTCCACGGAGGCAGGGGAACCTGCAGCGACGTCGTCCACGGAGGCAGGGGAACCTGCAGCGACGTCGTCCCTGAAGACAGGAGAGGCGCGCGCCGCGCTCTCGAGGACAGGGGTTTGTGCTGCTCGCCGGGCTCGCGCTGGAGCTGTAAAGGGTTTAGGGGGTTTCACAGGCGCACCCATTAGATCACCTCGAGGTGCGCCCCTGTTAGCCTCAGACCTCAGAGGTACGGAGGTGAGGCTAACAGCCCCTACCCTTAACGCCCCCCCAAAAATTTCCCCGGACCTGAGGGGGTAATCCTCCAGCGAGGGGGGAACTCCAGCACGCTTCTTCCGCCGACTCTTTCGACTCCCGCTGGCGCAACTACTCGATTCCCGAGTCGACTCCTCCGCTATAGGATCCGGAGCAGCGCCAGGCAGGAGCTGGAGCCGGCGACTCCATTCCGAGGCCGCTTTCAAAGCCTCCCCCACAGGATCTTTGGGGCCTGTGCGGAATGGAGTCCGGCGAACGGCACATCCCTTGAGATAATAGTCTGTGCTAGCTGCGTCCTGGGGGTCGTACATTCTGTCAGGAACGAGGGGCGGATTGAGGGAGGCGGACGCACTCGCTAAAACACAGCTTTTTAATAAAGGAAAACAACAAAACAGAGACCTTAACAAAACGAAAACAAACAGGGAGCTAACCAGGCTAAACTAAACAAGGGGAGCTAAACAGGGCAAACGGGACTGACAGACTAAAGAGTAAACGAAGGAACGAGAGAGGAAAAGAAACTACGACACGAAACAACGACTAGGGAAACAAACACGGAGAAACTGTGGAGACAGACGGACAGACTCGAAAACACGACCGACTAGACATGAGAAAAGAGAAATGAGAAATGTACGACAAACGGATGAGAGACAAGAGGGCTTAAATACTCACACAAACGAGACGCACCTGAGACAGATAACGAGAAGGACGGGTTAACAGATGACACGGACGAGGAGGCGGAGACAAGGACATAAACAAAACAGAGCCATGTGCAAATAAAGCACATGGCGGGGACAACAGACTGACAGGACGAAGGCGTGACAGTTGACCTTGGACCTCAGAAAACACGTGGATTCTGTACTTCTCCTCTCTTCCTCCAGACTCTGGGACCTTGATTTCTGAAGGAAATGCAAAATTTACTTTCATCAGAGACATAACTGTGGACCACTCTGCAGCAGTCCAGTCCTTTTTGTCTTCAGCCCAGGGGCAAGACGCTTCAGACACTGTGTCTTGTTCAAGAGTGGCTTCACACAAGGAATGCGACTCTGTCTCTTGTTCAAGAGTGGCTTCACACAAGGAATGCGACGCTGAAACCCATGTCTTACATACGTCTGTGTGGTGGTGGTTCTTGAAGCACTGACTCCAGCTGCAGTCCAGTCTTTGTGAATCTCCCCCACATTTTTGAATGGGTTTTGTTTGACAGTCCTCTCCAGGGTGCGGTTATCACTTGTACACTGTTTTCTACCACATCTTTTCCTTCCCTTCGCCTCTCTATTAATGAGCTTGGACACAGCTCTGTGAACGCCCCATCTCTTTACAATGACCTGTTGTGCCTTGCTCTGCTTGTGTAAGGTGTCAGTGGTCATCTTTTGGACAACTGTCACGTCAGCAGTCTTCCCCATGATTGTGGAGCCTACAGAACTAGACTGAGAGACCATTTAAAGGCCTTCGCAGGTGTTTTGAGTTAATTCACTCATTAAAGTGGCACCAGGTGTCTTCAATATTGAACCTTTTCATAATATTCAAATTTTCTGAGAAATTTAATTAGGGGTTTTCATTAGTTATAATCATCAGATTAAAAGAAATAAACACCTGAAATATATCAGTCTGTGTGTAATGAATGAGTGTAATATACAAGTTTCACTTTTTGAATGGAATTACTGAAATAAATCAACTTTTTCATGATATTCTAATTTTATGACCAGCTCCTGTGGATAAAATTGTAAACCCTCTAAGGTAAGCCTTTGCAGATTCCCAAAGAAACTCTGGATTTGTTTCACCGTTATCGATTATTAAAAAAAAATGTCTATCTCTGCCTCCATCTTTCTTTTAAAGTCCTTATCTTTAATTAGGCATGGTGGAAATCTCCATTTCTGTGTCCTGTTTGTAGTTTCACTTATAATCAGTTCCAAATAAACTGGAGCATGGCCGCTGATATGGACAGATCCTATACTACTTTTGGTCACCCGCCCTATGTTCTGTTTTGGTATCGGAAAAGAGTCTATTCAGGAATAGGTATTGTGTGGGTGAGAACAGAATGTGAAGTCTGATGTCAGTGGGTTCAGAGTTCTCCAGACAACGATAAAATGAATGTCTTTAAGCATTTCAGCAAGATAAGGACCTTCTCTTTTTTTCTGTGTGCGCGCCTACTGGAAGTCTGTCTAATTTGTGAGTTAAAGTCACCCTCCAGCACTGTACAAGGGCAGTTATATTCCTCCAAAACTGCAGCTACTGTAGACCAAAACAAAGGGGATGGTGAATTGGGGGCATATATGTTCATCATTGTGATACATGCACCATTAATTAACACCATTAACAAGGAGGTATCTACCTTCAGGGTCCCTAGTACACACACGTAGTACAAATGGGATATTCCTGCAAATGAATATGGCCACCCCTCGGTAGGTCGACCGGATATGCGATGGTGAAAAAGAGGACATGAGAGGAGATGAGCTCTCGCCTTTTATTTGCACCTTTACTAAAGTAAACAAGGACTACTGACGTGCAGACTGACCAATTAAATGTTTACAGAGAAGGTTATCGACCAATAACGGTAGCTCTACAGTCAGACTGTCCAATCAGAAGATTTTAGGCTACTTCACCATGCCCCCTTCTCACTCAAGCGAACCAATCGGAGTAGGGTAGGGCGGGACTAGTTTGTGAACGAAACTTCTCGACGTTCTATGTAAGCTCTAGAAAAACAATATCCCGGACGTTTGTGAAATTCTGCCCGGACATTTTTTTAAGTCTAAAACAGAGGATGTCTGGTCACCATATATCTGTGCCTTTTCTTTTTTATTTTCTTCCGTTTTATTGAGTGGTGAATCCCTTTCACGTTAAATGTACAAAATTTAACCTTGTTTGTATCTGACATCTAATAATTGCTTACGTCTATTTATTACCCCCTTTTCTGGGGTCCTTCTGGTTAAGCTCTGGATATCTATAAAGACTGTGTAACAAAACACATTTAGATACAGATTTAAACAATAAAAACCAAAAACAACAAACCTGCTGTGGCTTTAACTTATCTGAAGGGGACATGAGAAACCTCTTAGCTTCTAACATCTTTACACAACTAAACAATCATTAGTCGGATGGAACAGAGCTCCCTAGGCCTGGCGTTATATAAGAATATTCTTCAGAGATTGTATATGTACAATGTATCTCTCTCTAGTCGTTACACTACAGCATATAATAAGGAATGCAATAGTAGTTACCTGTGATCTCTTCACCAATGTTAATTGTTTGTTGAGGCATACTGGATGTATGATAAACTCAATCGTAAGACCGCTTGACATTAATTAATGTAATTACCAAATGTAGCAGCCAACAGATGATAGTGAGACTATGTACTACATTTGACCTTCATGTTTTGTTTTTCTGTATTTCCTCGGCAAACCTCTGTGCTTTTGCTATGGTTTTGAATAATTGGACCTTGTCATCGTGCGTGATGTGCAACACCGCTGGGACGAGCATCTTATCAGGAATCTCCAGTGCCCGGAACGTAAGGAGAGATTAGTCTCAAAGTAATTTACAACTGTGTAAATGTTAATCCACAAATGAACACATCCCACTCTGTGTCTCACAGTCTGCAGTTTGTACAAATACAGTCACATTCATAAACACGTTTTTGGTTTCTCATAGATATCTCATAATTTTATGTGAAAATAACTCCTCACAGATAGTCACCCTGGAGCTCTGTGACTGCAACACCTACCTGCTGCACCACGATGCCGCCCAACAAAGTAATAAATAGTTTAAAATACATTTTCAATCTCAGTGCTGGTTTTTGGTGTAACGTTTTAAATATAATTCCACAAACATATGACTCCTTTGTTAGTTAGGGGGTTCACCAAATTCTTTGACCCCAGAGGGTGCTAATTCATGTCCAGCGTAGGGGACACAGTTTCTGACAGCTGCAATCAGAATTTGTGACTCCACTGAATATTAATTACATAAATGTACTGAAACCTGAATGTTTATAAGGTTTATATGGAGATTCAGTGGCTAAAGCTATGAAGTAGTGTCCTCTGGAGTCACAGAATTCGGTGCAACACCGGCATGCGGGAATCGGCCCGAGTGTGGGTCGATACAAAGTTTCTGTACTTTTACTCAAACACAGGGTTTGTGTACTCTGTCCTCCACTGTATAAAATAAACAAACAATATTATACACCTGGTGATTAAAAATGAAGTTATGATTTCAAATAAAGTCATTTAGTACGTTATAAAACGATCAACCATAACATTAAAACCACTCAGAGATGGTTACCAAACCTGACTGAGTTAATGTGCGCTTCAGTACGGCCATCCAGGACTGTTCTTCTCCACTGTGTATTTACAAACTGGTTTTAATGTTATGGGGATTGATCTTATAAATTGATTGAAATATAAATGATCTTCAACACAGTGATTCCGTCTGTGCTGATATCCAAACTCAACCAACTGGGTATCAGCACATAACTCTGCCACTGGATTTTAGACTTCCTGTCTACCAGACCCCAATCTGTTAGATTAGGCAACCTTCACTCATCAACCATCACTTTGAGCACTGGCGTTCCACAAGGTTGTGTTCTGAGCCCGATTCTGTACTCTCTCTTCACCCATGACTGTGTACCTGCCTATGGTTCAAACACCATAGTCAAATTCGCAGATGACACCACGGTGATAGGCTTGATTACAGCCAATAATGAAACGGCCTACCGGGATGAAGTACAGCATCTGTCCTTGTGGTGCCACAACAATAACCTGGTACTAAACACGCTCAAGACAAAGGAGATCATCATGGACTTCAGACGGACTAGGAACCAAGCTCACGCCCCCATTTACATCAATGGAACCGCAGTGGATCAGGTGCCCAGTTTCAAGTTCCTTGGTCTCCACATTTCCAATGATCTCACCTGGTCCTTGAACTCCTCCGTCCTCATCAAAAAGACACAGCGCCTCTATTTTCTTTGGAGTCTGAAGAAAGCTCAGTTGTCTCCCAGGATACTGGTGAACTTTTACTGCTGTACCATCGAGAGCATACTTACCAACTGCATCTCTGTATGGTACGGCAGTTGCTGTGCTGCAGACCGCAAAGCTCTCCAGCGGGTGGTAAAAACAGCACAGCGCATCATAGGCACCGAATTACCTACCATCGAGGACATCTACCACAAACGCTGCCTGGGCAGGGCAAGAAACATCGTCAAGGACGTCACCCACCCAAATCATGGACTTTTCAGCCTTTTACCATCTGGCAGACGTTACAGGAGCCTCCGTTCCCGCACTAACAGAGTTCGTAACAGTTTTTTTTCCTGAGGTTGTTATCCTGATGAACACCATTCAGGCACTTTAAACAAACATTGCACAATCATCTCACTGCACCTTCTGTAAAGCTGTATTTCATTCATCCTTCAGTAAACAATGCTACACAATGTTACTTTGTTTACATGTTATATATTTCAATATGTATATATGGTTACTTTAACTTCCATAATCACAATGTCATATCACTACTGCACTTTATCTAAATTATGTAATAATGCTCTGCACAATGACAATAAAGTTGAATCTAATCTAAATGTTTTATTAACTTAATTATATTTAAATGTGGTGTATAGATGTAAATAGATATTATTTATAACTGAAAACTGCACTTTCACATATTTTTTTAAAAGTTATTTAGACGTTATGTATTTAATTCTCCCTCGACCCTGAAATGGATTACGCAGCAAAGATGACGATGATCCTTTATTCTTTGTTTCAATGTGATTTTGTGGCTACAGACGTGTTCCTGAGAGGAAAGATTAAACACACAGCGCTGTTTGTGACTAAAGTGTGGTTTGAAAGAAAACTTATTAAAATGAAATGCGACGTGAAAATGACTTGAAATGAACTTCTGTAAACAACAAATATGAGGACGTCACACCGACATCAGGAAAAAGACGTCTAAAAATCGTCCGAATTTAACCTTATTTCCAGCGTCACTTCCACTGACCTGTGGCCACTGGGTAAATTCACAGCTGAACTGAGTCTGGATTTAAGACTTGAATTTATATTTTTGAAAATCTGAATATTTCAACCCCTAAGATTTCAGAAAAATATATTTCCAATAATCAATGTATTTAATTAATTTAGTTCCATATTCAACCTTTTATTCACTCATTTACCACTCACTGATTTTTCTGACGTCTCGTTTATGGCACCACTACTTTATTTACCCCCTCACTGTTCAGTTATAATGCAGTCTTCATGTAAAATGTCTCTGTCTCAGGAAAAAATATCTGAAACAAAGTATTTACTTCTATTTTTGTTTTATTTCAGATCAGTTTCATAAAGTTGCTCAGACAGATCCACTCAGCTGTAATCAATCCTCACTTCTGTAGATCTGGAGCGTTCTGAATGTCGAGGACATACCAGTCCTCGCATTTATTCTTCATCCTCACCAGGGCCGTGGTGGGTCCGAAACTGACTCACTTCGGTGGACAGTGTCACAGCCAATCCACCTACAGCATGTGTTTAGATTGTGGGAGGAAACCGGAGCACCCGGAGAAAACCCACGCAGACACGGGGAGAACACAGCAACTCCTCACAGACAGTGACCAGAGGCAGGGACTGAACCCACCATCCACCCACTGGAGCTGTGTGGCAACAACACTACCTGCAGTGCCACCGTGCCGCCCAGTCTTACCACCTTACCACCGTAACAGTCCTCCCTCGCGTCCTGCGCCTCCTCGGCCACCGCTAAAGAAATAAAAATCACAACTATCAACCAACTGACCACTAGAGAGAACAGCACAGTGTAGAAATCAAATGTCGTGAATGTGTGACTCACTCAATGTAACGCTTTTCCACCAAGAGAACTCCGTTCCTGATTCTTGGAACCTTGGTTCTTTCCAGTGAACCGCTGTGTTTTATTATTATTTACTGTTGTTGTTGTTTTGTCCCTCAGATTATTTTACTCAGTTAAACTTCAATCATCATTAAATTCATCCTTCGCTATCTAGTTTTAATCTAATAGTGACCTGCGCTGTCAGTAAATACAAAGAAATCTCACATACCTTTAGGGTTAGTACTGCATCTGTTTCCCACGGAGTACTCCGTCACATCCTGCACCTCCTCAGCCACCGCTAAAGAAAGAAAAATCACAACTATCAACCAACTGAGCACTAGAGCGAACAGCACAGTGTATAACTGATATCTACGGAGTCACAAAAGGGTCAAAAAGACTGACTTTGTAAAACAATACTCACAAACGTAACAGAATTTGTAACTGAGTAACTACACACACGTAAAATTAGCTAGTGAAGAGCGTCCTCACCCTCTCTCCGCACCACAAACACTGGAAGACATCCTGAGCTGCAGCAGCCCCCCCACACTCTGACCACCACCTCTGCTCTCAGCCTCACCTCCAGGCTCGGTTTAGATCTGATTCTTGAGGTTCGGTGCTCAGTGTTTCCACGAGCACATCGCAAACCTCACTGTCTGCGCCTCCTGAAAAACTGTTAAAGAAAATCACAGCTGTACACCACCTGAGCACTCTGCAGAAAAGTAACAATCATTACCTGTCATCATCCAAATGCCAAATTATCTTCAAATTGTCTAATTATTTTTATCATTTTAAAGGTTGTTTAGCTTTGAAAATCCACCTTAACTGTAATGTTAGTGACTTAGTGTCGATAAAAAGTCTCACACACCTGGCTGAATCTGATTCTGGGGAACCTGAATGGCCAGCGGAGCCTTGTTCTCCTAGTGGGCTCATTCTCAGCTTCCACCACTGGCTCACGCTCCCAGGACTCTGGAATCTCTGGGTATGGCAAGGGCCCTTCCGGACATCCCCAGATCACCAGAGCATTAGGTGGGACGTTAAAGGTGGTCCTTATTGTGGCCTCGGTGATGATGTCGTGCAGCTCCATGCTTGGTCTCTCCGCCATCTCCCGCAGACGCTCTAGAGAGCCGACCATGCTCATTAGATGATCGTACATCTCATCAACACTTGCTCTGCGGCCTCTGCTGGCCATAAAGTCCAACACCTCCTGAAGGAAGCGCTTCACTGACTCCTCAGTGAAAGGCTCCATAGCCCTCAGGAGGGAGTTGTTGGGAGCTTCCCCTTCAACACTGGGATCTCCACCGGCCATGTTGTTGATACGGAGGATCCGGGACTGTCTGAAGGCAGGAATAATGTCCATGCTAGGAAAGGACGCAGTAGACAGGCTCTCTGAGGTGTCGCTGGCTCCCTGCTGTGGTAAGTGTGGGGGAGCAAAGGGAGCAGGAGCTGTCCGTCTGTTGAAGAACTGAGCAGCTCTTCTGAACATCCTCCTCATCCTATTTTTGATGGCAGCAGACACTCTACTGAGGCCTGGGCAACAGCTGGAACAGTCCAGCACATTCTGGACTGTTCTCCCCTGCCTGAGTTCTGGGCTCCAGTTCTCCAAAAACTCATACCAAGCGTCCTCTTCCTCCATCTCCTCTGAGGCCTCTCTCTGCATTTCTTCCGCGGCCTCCTCCTCTTTCACAGTGTCCTCGCCCTCACTGACTGGACAGGGACGACCATCACAAAGAGACATTTTGGTGTTCTTAATGACCTGGATTACCTCGTTTGTGATGGTCAGGGCGAGTCCTTCATTAAAATCCCTCCTGGAGACATCTGAAGTTGGGGACTCCACCAGTCGACTGTTCAGCAAGAACAGGACTCCTGGCAGAATCCTCTGCTGAAGAAAGTCGTCACGGCCGCCCGGTGTCTCCCCGCCAGCCGCGCTCCTACACATGTAGAAATGCTTATTTAGTTATGAATGGTGGCTATAGTACACTCTCTGGTCTCTGCAATAACACTCTCGCTGCCATTTTGTGTACTACATTTGGATTTTGGTAATGATCAAATGTCCGGTCAAAACAGGACAAATACGGGTCCAGATTTCAGCGCTGTAACCTGGCCATCCTGTCATAATCGCCTAACAGGGCATTTTAAAAACACTCTTAAATTAGTCAAATACCTGGAAACGTTAGCGTTATCATTGAAAACTCACCTTCCTGTCTCCTCACACACAGCAGTGATAGGGTTGATCGTTTGCTCAGGCATTTTGTTTTCTCGTTTACACTGTAAATGGAGAGTTTTAAAAACAATGAACCTCCGTTAAATCTTCAGCTGTAGGAAAATGTGAGAGAATCAGAGAAAGAGAGAAAAGGAGACTCACCTTCACTCGAAAACGTTCCGCTCTGAAATGACATCACAATGACTCTCCCGCTCTTTTATAGGAGCGAGGGGCGGGGACTGTGACATCATGCTCACTGTTCTTTAATATTCCGGAATATTACTGAAACTCTTGCTATTCTATTCTGTTCTATTCCCGCCTCTTTGCTACACACTAATACTACGCAGAAAATACAGCGCATAGTAAAATAAATAGTGTGAAAAAGTGTTAGAGTCTAGTACAAAAAAATATTAACAAACTACACCAAATCTTACTAACAGCGGTTGATGAACCGTTGCTATGACAACGCGCCTCATACCAAGCTGCGACTCTGAGGTTAAAATGGTAGTTACAAATACCTAATAACTGTAGATTAACCACATTGCTTTGAAACGGCAAAGATTCTCTCACAGAAGAGTGCCACTACATTCATTAAACTTGAATGTAATTAAGTCCTAGTTCTATTTTAAAGCCAACTGGCTAATGTTAGCTATATTATCAAATAATAAATAATGATATGTCACAACGTTTATCAAACATTATTATTATTCAATTTTATTAACAGCTTCTGGGAGTTTTCATGCCACCCTTTATTTACAATTTTTTTTTCAACATTAATTATCATTCAGTCATTGATTCGCAGTTTCATTTTCTGTAACAACTTCATCCTGTTAAAGGATGTGGTGGAACCAGAGCCAAGCTACATTCACTGAGGGCAAGAGAGAGCACCCATCCATCACAGGGCGTCCCGTACTCACCCAGCCACTCACACGTATGCAAACTTCTGGAAAGCCAGTCAACCTACTGTGTGTGTTTGGATTGTGGGAGGAAACCGGAGCACCTGGAGGAAACCCACACAGGCACAGAGAAAACAGGAGTTTGGTGTGTTCTCCCCCTGTCCTTGTGGGTTTCCTCCAGGTAAACAATACAGTGAGGAGAATGTAAATAAAGCAGTAAAGGATATATAAACAACAGTGTTGGAGTAAAGCAGTGCATAATACATAGAGGGGTAAATAACGACGTAAATAAAGCAGAGAAGAAGGTAACAAAAGCAGTGGGGTACACAGGATGCTCAGAATGTTGTCCAGTGTTTGTGGTTCGGAGAGAGGGTGAGGACGCTCTTCACTAGCTAATTTTACGTGTGTGTAGTTACTCAGTTACAAATTCTGTTACATTTGTGAGTATTGTTTTACAAAGTCAGTCTTTTTGATCCTTTTGTGACTCCGTAGATATCAGTTCTACACTGTGCTGTTCGCTCTAGTGCTCAGTTGGTTGATAGTTGTGATTTTTATTTCTTTAGCGGTGGCTGAGGAGGCGCAGGACGCGAGGGTGGACTGTTACAGTGGTAAGGTGGTAAGACTGGGCTGCACGGTGGCACTGCAGGTAGTGTTGTTGCCACACAGCTCCAGTGGGTGGGTGGTGGGTTCAGTCCCTGCCTCTGGTCACTGTCTGTGAAGAGTTGCTGTGTTCTCCCCGTGTCTGTGTGGGTTTTCTCCGGGTGCTCCGGTTTCCTCCCACAATCTAAACACATGCTGTAGGTGGATTGGCTGTGACACTGTCCACCGAAGTGAGTCAGTTTCGGACCCACCATGGCCCTGGTGATGATAAAGAATAAATGCGAGGACTGGTACGGCCTCGACATTCAGAATGCTCCAGATCTACAGAAGTGAGGATTGATTACAGCTAAGTGGATCTGTCTGAGCAACTTTATGAAACTGATCTCAAATAAAACAAAAATAGAAGTAAATACTTTATTTGAGACATTTTTCCTGAGACAGAGACATTTTACATGAAGACTGCATTATAACTGAACAGTGAGGGGGTAAATAAAGTAGTGGTGCCATAAATGAGACGTCATAAAAATCAGTGAGGGGTAAATGAGTGAATAAAAGGTTGAATATGGAACTAAATTAATTAAATATATTGTTTATTGGAAATATATTTATCTAAAATCTAAGGGGTTGAAATATTCAGATTTTCATTTAAAACCACATCAGGGCTATACTTTAAAAGATGTAAACATGGTGACATACTGAAGTTCTTGTCCAATATTTCCTTAATGGCTTGATGAACTTATCTCAAAAACAACATTATTCATGACAATAGCCTAGCAATAAGCTATACTCAAATTTAGAGGTACCGTTATTCTTGTAAATGTGATCGAAGTCGAACTCGAATTCATCCGACACTATAAACCTCCGTAATGCAGCTACGTAGCCGAGTATAATCTGAGCCACCGAGTTTAGCAAGTCAAGCCCACAAAAATGATCACATCGTCTTGTAAAATACACCATAGAACCACGTAGCAGTCTTCCCTCTAACTCCGGCCGCCCCCCTATTTCCGGCCACTGCCGTATACGGTGTGATTCCGCTCTCTCTCTCTTCGCCAGTCGCAGTGAGTAAAACAATAAAACTTAAGTTCGTGCTTTAGTAGGGCATTTACACATCAGTCTAGCAAAAAAAAAAATCACATATCTAAATAATATTGAAGTTAGGGGGCGCTAATAATCTTAGCAGTACTGGCACTTACTTAAACTTTTATCAAAAAACATTTTCTTTCAAACAATCTACACACAGATTTTTACTGTGGACATTTTTTGCAATGGCCCTGTGAACATAGAGAACATGGAGAAATTGCACATTTAGCTAAATTTATTGAACATTATCTCAATTTTCAAAGTGTCTCAAAAATCTGAAAGGCTCACTGAAGATAGAATATAACAGACAATTAATATCCTGAAAATTAAGAAATTTTACTGTGGAAGTATAATATATTTAGATTATTATATACAAACCGGATTCCAAAAAGTTGGGACTATAAACAAATATTGAATAAAAACTGAATGCAATGATATGGAGGTGGCAAATGTCAATATTTTATTCAGAATAGAACACAAATCACAGATCAAAAGTTTAAACTGAGAGAATGTATCATTTTAAGGGAAAAATGTTGTTTCAAAATTTCATTGCGTCAACAAATCCCCAAAAAAGTTGGGACAAGGCCAATTTTTACCACTGTTTGGCACCCCCCCTTCTTCTTACAACACTCAACAGACGTCTGGGGACAGAGGAGACCAGTTTCTCAAGTTTAGAAATAGGAATGCTCTCCCATTCATGTCTAATACAGGCCTCTAACTGTTCAATCGTCTTGGGCCTAGATGGGAGGATATGTTGTTCTAGAACCTGAACACAGTTCTCTGCATTAATGGGGCCTTTCCAGACATGCAAGCTGCCCATGCCACAAGCACTCATGCAACCCCATACCATCAGTGATGCAGGCTTCTGAACGGAGCATTGATAACAACTTGGGTTATCCTTGTCCTCTCTGGTCCGGATGACATGGCGTCCCAGTGTTCCATAAAGAACTTCAAATCGTGACTCATCTGACCACAGAACAGTCTTCCATTTTGCCACACTCCATTTTAAAAGACCCCTGGCCCAGTGCAAACGTCTGAGCTTGTGGAGCTTGCTTAGAAATGGCTTCCTCTTTGCACTGTAGGGTTTCAGCTGGCAACGGCGGATGGCACGGTGGATTGTGTTCACTGACAAAGCTTTCTGGAAGTATTCCTGAGCCCATTCTGTTATTTCCTTGACAGTGGCGTTCCTGTTTGAGGTGCAGTGACGTTTAAGGGCCCGGAGATCACGAGCATCCAGTAGAGTTTTACGGCCTTGACCCTTACGCACAGCAATTGTTCCAGATTCTCTGAATCTTTTAATGATGTTATGCACAGTTGATGATGATAACTTAAAAGTCTTTGCTATTTTACGCTGGGTAATACCATTCTGGTATCGCTGCACTATCTTTCTGCTGAACAATGGTGGAATTGGTGATCCTCTTACCATCTTGACTTCAGAGAGACACTGACACTCTGAGAAGCTCTTTTTATACCCAATCATGTTGTCAATTGACCTAATTAGTGTTAATTGGTCTTCCAACTGTTCGTTATATGCTCAATTTCCTTTTTCCAGCCACTTATTGCTACTTGTCCCAACTTTTTTGGGATTTGTTGACACTGTAAAATATTGAATCAACATATTTTTCCTTTAAAACGTTACATTTACTCAGATTAAACTTGTGATTTGTGTTCTATTCTGAATAAAATATTAGATGTTGGCACCTGCACATCATTGCATTCAGTTTTTATTCACAATTTATTTAGTGTCCCAACTTTTTTGGAATCCGGTTTGTAGAAATTTAGAATATTACTTAAGACCAGTACAAAAAAGGATTTTTAGAAACGCCTGCCGCCTGAAAAGTATGAGCATGTACAGCACTCAATACTTAGTTGGAACTCCTTTTGCCTGAATTACTGCAGCAATGCGGCGCGGCATGGAGTCGATCAGTCTGTGGCACTTCTCAGGTGTTATGAGAGCTCAGGTTGCTCTGATAGTTGCCTTCAGCTCTTCTACATTATTGGGTCTAGCATATTGCATCTTCCTCTTCACAATACCCCATAGATTCTCTATGGAGTTAAGGTCAGGGGAGTTTGCTGGCCAATTAAGAACAAGGAGACCATGGTCCTTAAACCAGGTACTGGTAGCTTTGTCACTGTGTGCAGGTGCCAAGTCCTGTTGGAAAATGAAATCTGCATCTCCATAAAGTTGGTCAGCAGCAGGAAGCATGAAGTGCTCTAAAACTTCCTGGTAGATGGCTGCGTTGACCTTGGACCTCAGAAAACACGTGGATTCTGTACTTCTCCTCTCTTCCTCCAGACTCTGGGACCTTGATTTCTGAAGGAAATGCAAAATTTACTTTCATCAGAGACATAACTGTGGACCACTCTGCAGCAGTCCAGTCCTTTTTGTCTTCAGCCCAGGGGCAAGACGCTTCTGACACTGTGTCTTGTTCAAGAGTGGCTTCACACAAGGAATGCGACTCTGTCTCTTGTTCAAGAGTGGCTTCACACAAGGAATGCGACGCTGAAACCCATGTCTTACATACGTCTGTGTGGTGGTGGTTCTTGAAGCACTGACTCCAGCTGCAGTCCAGTCTTTGTGAATCTCCCCCACATTTTTGAATGGGTTTTGTTTGACAGTCCTCTCCAGGGTGCGGTTATCACTTGTACACTGTTTTCTACCACATCTTTTCCTTCCCTTCGCCTCTCTATTAATGAGCTTGGACACAGCTCTGTGAATGCCCCATCTCTTTACAATGACCTGTTGTGCCTTGCTCTGCTTGTGTAAGGTGTCAGTGGTCATCTTTTGGACAACTGTCACGTCAGCAGTCTTCCCCATGATTGTGGAGCCTACAGAACTAGACTGAGAGACCATTTAAAGGCCTTCGCAGGTGTTTTGAGTTAATTCACTCATTAAAGTGGCACCAGGTGTCTTCAATATTGAACCTTTTCATAATATTCAAATTTTCTGAGAAATTTAATTAGGGGTTTTCATTAGTTATAATCATCAGATTAAAAGAAATAAACACCTGAAATATATCAGTCTGTGTGTAATGAATGAGTGTAATATACAAGTTTCACTTTTTGAATGGAATTACTGAAATAAATCAACTTTTTCATGATATTCTAATTTTATGACCAGCTCCTGTGGATAAAATTGTAAACCCTCTAAGGTAAGCCTTTGCAGATTCCCAAAGAAACTCTGGATTTGTTTCACCGTTATTGATTATTAAAAAAAATGTCTATCTCTGCCTCCATCTTTCTTTTAAAGTCCTTATCTTTAATTAGGCATGGTGGAAATCTCCATTTCTGTGTCCTGTTTGTAGTTTCACTTATAATCAGTTCCAAATAAACTGGAGCATGGCCGCTGATATGGACAGATCCTATACTACTTTTGGTCACCCGCCCTATGTTCTGTTTTGGTATCGGAAAAGAGTCTATTCAGGAATAGGTATTGTGTGGGTGAGAACAGAATGTGAAGTCTGATGTCAGTGGGTTCAGAGTTCTCCAGACAACGATAAAATGAATGTCTTTAAGCATTTCAGCAAGATAAGGACCTTCTCTTTTTTTCTGTGTGCGCGTCTACTGGAAGTCTGTCTAATTTGTGATCTAGACAACAGTTAAAGTCACCCTCCAGCACTGTACAAGGGCAGTTATATTCCTCCAAAACTGCAGCTACTGTAGACCAAAATAAAGGGGATGGGCATATATGTTCATCATTGTGATACATACACCATTAATTAACACCATTAACAAGGAGGTATCTACCTTCAGGGTCCCTAGTACACACACGTAGTACAAATGGGATATTCCTGCAAATGAATATGGCCACCCCTCGGTAGGTCGACCGGATATGCGATGGTGAAAAAGAGGACATGAGCTCTCGCCCTTTATTTGCACCTTTACTAAAGTAAACAAGGACTACTGACGTGCAGACTGACCAATTAAATGTTTACAGAGAAGGTTATCGACCAATAACGGTAGCTCTACAGTCAGACTGTCCAATCAGAAGATTTTAGGCTACTTCACCATGCCCCCTTCTCACTCAAGCGAACCAATCGGAGTAGGGTAGGGCGGGACTAGTTTGTGAACGAAACTTCTCGACGTTCTATGTAAGCTCTAGAAAAACAATATCCCGGACGTTTGTGAAATTCTGCCCGGACATTTTTTTAAGTCTAAAACAGAGGATGTCTGGTCACCATATATCTGTGCCTTTTCTTTTTTATTTTCTTCCGTTTTATTGAGTGGTGAATCCCTTTCACGTTAAATGTACAAAATTTAACCTTGTTTGTATCTGACATCTAATAATTGCTTACGTCTATTTATTACCCCCTTTTCTGGGGTCCTTCTGGTTAAGCTCTGGATATCTATAAAGACTGTGTAACAAAACACATTTAGATACAGATTTAAACAATAAAAACCAAAAACAACAAACCTGCTGTGGCTTTAACTTATCTGAAGGGGACATGAGAAACCTCTTAGCTTCTAACATCTTTACACAACTAAACAATCATTAGTCGGATGGAACAGAGCTCCCTAGGCCTGGCGTTATATAAGAATATTCTTCAGAGATTGTATATGTACAATGTATCTCTCTCTAGTCGTTACACTACAGCATATAATAAGGAATGCAATAGTAGTTACCTGTGATCTCTTCACCAATGTTAATTGTTTGTTGAGGCATACTGGATGTATGATAAACTCAATCGTAAGACCGCTTGACATTAATTAATGTAATTACCAAATGTAGCAGCCAACAGATGATAGTGAGACTATGTACTACATTTGACCTTCATGTTTTGTTTTTCTGTATTTCCTCGGCAAACCTCTGTGCTTTTGCTATGGTTTTGAATAATTGGACCTTGTCATCGTGCGTGATGTGCAACACCGCTGGGACGAGCATCTTATCAGGAATCTCCAGTGCCCGGAACGTAAGGAGAGATTAGTCTCAAAGTAATTTACAACTGTGTAAATGTTAATCCACAAATGAACACATCCCACTCTGTGTCTCACAGTCTGCAGTTTGTACAAATACAGTCACATTCATAAACACGTTTTTGGTTTCTCATAGATATCTCATAATTTTATGTGAAAATAACTCCTCACAGATAGTCACCCTGGAGCTCTGTGACTGCAACACCTACCTGCTGCACCACGATGCCGCCCAACAAAGTAATAAATAGTTTAAAATACATTTTCAATCTCAGTGCTGGTTTTTGGTGTAACGTTTTAAATATAATTCCACAAACATATGACTCCTTTGTTAGTTAGGGGGTTCACCAAATTCTTTGACCCCAGAGGGTGCTAATTCATGTCCAGCGTAGGGGACACAGTTTCTGACAGCTGCAATCAGAATTTGTGACTCCACTGAATATTAATTACATAAATGTACTGAAACCTGAATGTTTATAAGGTTTATATGGAGATTCAGTGGCTAAAGCTATGAAGTAGTGTCCTCTGGAGTCACAGAATTCGGTGCAACACCGGCATGCGGGAATCGGCCCGAGTGTGGGTCGATACAAAGTTTCTGTACTTTTACTCAAACACAGGGTTTGTGTACTCTGTCCTCCACTGTATAAAATAAACAAACAATATTATACACCTGGTGATTAAAAATGAAGTTATGATTTCAAATAAAGTCATTTAGTACGTTATAAAACGATCAACCATAACATTAAAACCACTCAGAGATGGTTACCAAACCTGACTGAGTTAATGTGCGCTTCAGTACGGCCATCCAGGACTGTTCTTCTCCACTGTGTATTTACAAACTGGTTTTAATGTTATGGGGATTGATCTTATAAATTGATTGAAATATAAATGATCTTCAACACAGTGATTCCGTCTGTGCTGATATCCAAACTCAACCAACTGGGTATCAGCACATAACTCTGCCACTGGATTTTAGACTTCCTGTCTACCAGACCCCAATCTGTTAGATTAGGCAACCTTCACTCATCAACCATCACTTTGAGCACTGGCGTTCCACAAGGTTGTGTTCTGAGCCCGATTCTGTACTCTCTCTTCACCCATGACTGTGTACCTGCCTATGGTTCAAACACCATAGTCAAATTCGCAGATGACACCACGGTGATAGGCTTGATTACAGCCAATAATGAAACGGCCTACCGGGATGAAGTACAGCATCTGTCCTTGTGGTGCCACAACAATAACCTGGTACTAAACACGCTCAAGACAAAGGAGATCATCATGGACTTCAGACGGACTAGGAACCAAGCTCACGCCCCCATTTACATCAATGGAACCGCAGTGGATCAGGTGCCCAGTTTCAAGTTCCTTGGTCTCCACATTTCCAATGATCTCACCTGGTCCTTGAACTCCTCCGTCCTCATCAAAAAGACACAGCGCCTCTATTTTCTTTGGAGTCTGAAGAAAGCTCAGTTGTCTCCCAGGATACTGGTGAACTTTTACTGCTGTACCATCGAGAGCATACTTACCAACTGCATCTCTGTATGGTACGGCAGTTGCTGTGCTGCAGACCGCAAAGCTCTCCAGCGGGTGGTAAAAACAGCACAGCGCATCATAGGCACCGAATTACCTACCATCGAGGACATCTACCACAAACGCTGCCTGGGCAGGGCAAGAAACATCGTCAAGGACGTCACCCACCCAAATCATGGACTTTTCAGCCTTTTACCATCTGGCAGACGTTACAGGAGCCTCCGTTCCCGCACTAACAGAGTTCGTAACAGTTTTTTTTCCTGAGGTTGTTATCCTGATGAACACCATTCAGGCACTTTAAACAAACATTGCATAATCATTTCACTGCACCTTCTGTAAAGCTGTATTTCATTCATCCTTCAGTAAACAATGCTACACAATGTTACTTTGTTTACATGTTATATATTTCAATATGTATATATGGTTACTTTAACTTCCATAATCACAATGTCATATTGGTGGCTATAGTACACTCTCTGGTCTCTGCAATAACACTCTCGCTGCCATTTTGTGTACTACATTTGGATTTTGGTAATGATCAAATGTCCGGTCAAAACAGGACAAATACAGGTCCAGATTTCAGCGCTGTAACCTGGCCATCCTGTCATAATCGCCTAACAGGGCATTTTAAAAACACTCTTAAATTAGTCAAATACCTGGAAACGTTAGCGTTATCATTGAAAACTCACCTTCCTGTCTCCTCACACACAGCAGTGATAGGGTTGATCGTTTGCTCAGGCATTTTGTTTTCTCGTTTACACTGTAAATGGAGAGTTTTAAAAACAATGAACCTCCGTTAAATCTTCAGCTGTAGGAAAATGTGAGAGAATCAGAGAAAGAGAGAAAAGGAGACTCACCTTCACTCGAAAACGTTCCGCTCTGAAATGACATCACAACGACTCTCCCGCTCTTTTATAGGAGCGAGGGGCGGGGACTGTGACGTCACGCTCACTGTTCTTTAATATTCCGGAATATTACTGAAACTCTTGCTATTACCTCACTGCTTATCAGACAATATACAATGAAGTGCCATATATGCTTTCATGTGGTTTTATTACAGTTTCATACATAAACATATTATTGATCATTTTCCATTTATTTTAGCCATCAACACAGTCATGTAATATATAATTAACATTCATTAGCTTAAATAAATATATTATTGGTAAAATTCATATTGTTTTTATTATAAATAAACGTAAGAATTAATGTTTTAACCTAGTAATTCATTCCTTCGTTCGTTGTCTGTGAGCCTTATCCAGTTCGTTCGTTGCCATCTCAAAAGTGTGCACTTCACCGAGGGTGTTAGGGCTCAATGACACAATCGGACCACCGCCACTGTGGGCTGGCCCTCTCCGAGTTGCCGTAGAAAGGCGGAGCGTCATGTGACAGTGCAGATCTGAGATAGACCTCCAGGACCGAACCAAAACAAACCGAGCAGACCACGGTGTTTACAGCTTTTACAGGCTTTTATTTCACATTTTACACACCTTTACTGTGAGTACTCGTGATTATTCCCTTTCTAAACGCTTCTGGGACGTTCTGGGAGCGACACGACTTTGACAGATGTGTTTTTAAAAGCGAAACCTAGGGGTTCAATAGAGCTTTAAGGGCAAAGGCTTGTTGTTTTCACCTCAGCCTGAGACAGCAGGAACTCCGAAGGCTGGGCAAAAACTTTTAGAAAACCAGCCTTTTTCTATAGATATATAGAAGGGAATATCGGTTTAAACACCTTAGTACGTTTGTATAATGCTAGTCTACGCAATACAGGTACCGGTTGATTTACAGTAGGATGTAATACCTCTCCAAAACACAAAAGAGTTGTCCTCTGTTATTGAAGAATTCTACTTATGAAACTGTCTTTATTTCGGTTGAGGTGAGGTCATATCACACAGTTATTAATATTATCGGGTATTTACAGTGTTAATTACATTAATTTAAGAAATACACAAACACAGAAATAGCCTTGTAAGTCCCATATATGTGCACTTTGTAGTTCTACAATTACGGACTGTAGTTTTGTATCTGTTGCTCTGCATACTTCATTACCCCTCTTTCCCCCTGTTCCTCAGCGCTCAGGACCCCCACAGAGCAGGTGAGATGTGGTGGTGGATCATTCTCTGTGCTGCAGTGACACTGATGTGGTGGTGGTGTGTTAGTGTGTGTTGTGCTGGTGTAGAGTGGATCAGACACAGCAGTGCTGCTGGGGTTTATAAACCCCTCAGTGTCTGGACTGAGAACAGTCCACCGACCAAAAACATCCAGCCAACAGCGTCCTGTGCCACTGATGAAGGACTAGAGGACGAGCGACACACACTGTGCAGCGACAGATGAGCTACTGTCTCTGACTCTACATCTACAAGGTGGACCAACGAGGGAGGAGTGTCTCACAGAGTGGACAGAGAGTGGACACAGGGTTTAAAAATTCCAGCAGCACTGCTGTGTCTGATCCACTCTACACCAGCACAACACACACTAACACACCACCACCACTGGACAGTGTCACTGCAGCGCTGAGAATGATCCACCACCAGAATCATATCTGCTCTGTGGGGGTCCTGAGAAATGAAGAGCGGGGGAGAGGGGGTAATAAAGTGTACAGAACAAAAGATGGACTGCATTGTGTAGTTACAAACACAAAAATTGCACAAATAAGGTTAGTGGAACTGATAGAAGTCAGTGTAGAAACATAAGGTACTTATAATGTTTTGTGTATATGAGCTATCTAAGAAATGTATTTTATTATTGTAGGGGTCTGTGTCATTAAAATGAAATGAAAACATGATGGCTGAAGCGGTGAGGCCGAGGAAATCAAAAACAAAGTCCTCTGGAAAGTCACAGGTAAAATGTTTGTTGTATCTTAATAACAATATGGCCACAAATTTATAGACACACATTTTAAAGTGCACCCACAGTCATTTAATCTTTTTAATAAATCATGAAGGTGTCACGGTGGTGCAGCAGGTAGTGTCTCTGTCACAACTCCAGGGACCTGGAGGTTGTGGGTTCGAGTCTCGCTCCTGGTGACTGTCTGTGAGGAGTGTGGTGTGTTCTCTCTGTGTCTGCGTGGGTTTCCTTGGGGTGACTGTCTGTGAGGAGTGTGGTGTGTTCCTCGGGGTGCTCCGGTTTCTCCCACGTTCCAAAAACACATGGTGGTAGGTGGATTGGCGACTCAAAAGTGTCCGTAGGTGTGAGTGTGTGTCACCCTGTGAAGGACCCACCGTGACCCTGAACTGGATAAGGGTTACAGACAATGAATTAATAAATAAATCATGAAATGAAACGGGACTTTTTGGAGCAGCTGCTCAGTGCCAAGTGTTAGAAGTAAAGTTAACAATGTGATAACTAAGTAATAAACAATGTAACTATAGAAATATATTGATTTCCGTAATATTGAACATTAAACCTCTGGGTGTGATAAGAATGAGAGTATCAGGACCTCACTCTTGTTCCTTATTTTCATAAATATTTAGGTGTACAAACATCATAAAGCATTTTTAATGTAACATATGATTGTAATAAAACATTTGAACATTCTCCCACTCTTCTGTCATTTTATAGTGACGTTTGCGTAGCAGTGAAAATCAAAATGATCATTTTAGTTTAAACAAATTCTAAAAATGAATCTTTCACAATCACGAGCACTGAGATGCCCATCTGTAACTGGTCTAAACCCACACTCACACGGACTTTTGGACACAGTATTGTCCCCAAGAACAGAACAAACCCATCACAGTCTTTTTCAGCTTTTTCCTGATGGAGCTCAGAACCAACGCAGCGCTCAAACTCTTCACTCGCCGCTTTCAGAATACTCCATTTTTATTATTTTCTTGAATAAAAAGACAGTATTCATTATTAATACTATTCCACAGTTAAATAAAAAAAGAGTGGGAGACTGTTTGAATTTTGAATTAAATCATTTTGTAGAAACTCATACTTTTATAACTCCTATAGTGATGTGCCTACTTGCTTGCGTTCCTTTTTCTGCCTTAGGAAAAAAAACAGAGGCAGCTTGAGGCTGTGAGGAAAGCCTCTGCACTTGCGGTACCATGTTCTCCTGCTCCTGAGCTCTCTGCTGAATTTACAGATGTTCCTCTCAGTCTTCCAGAGATTCCTGCTTCTGTCCAGGAACCAGTTCCCCAGCTTTCAGGAGACCAACCTGAGGCGGTGGAGAAGGACCAAAACCAAGAACTATCATGTGATAGGACAGAGGTTTCGGAGGAACCCTCTGGCACCGCAGACATGCGACATGAGCCATCGTCACAAGACCGGCCGATTGAAGCGGACCAATCTTCTCCATCTCAGCTTAACCGGTGTGATCAGAAGGTCCTTGGTTCTAAAGTGGAGCATTTAAGTGTTTCTTCTCTTTACCCTCCTCTGTCCTCTTTGGCGGTGGAAGCCCAGCTTTTGGCTGGTCCCTCTTCTCTTAGCTCAGGTCTGGTGGAGGCATCCCTTATGCCGTTAGTGGTTGAAGCTGCCAATGAGCCCAGACAGCTGGGTCCAGCTCCAGCTGTTCTTCCTCTGGCTGACCAGGAGTCCTCACCCCCGAGCCTGATCCCTGTACAACTAACAGAAGCCGAAAGACCGCAGGAAAGGCTGTACCCCGAGCTGCCCCGGCAATCTCAGGTAATCCAGGCCTTCACCACCGAGCAGCTGAGGATGTGGGAGCCAGGTTCTTGGCTGGAGAACGTGGAGCTTCACGCTTCCGAGTTCCAGACCTTGGCTCACCAGGACGGCCATGAGCTGCACGAGCTTCTCCTGAACTATTGGAGGTGCCGCAAGCAGCTAAGCCAGGCACAGGCTGAGCTACAGGCGGCAAACTCTGACTGCAAGAGCACCCAGAATCGTGTGTGGAGCTTCAGGGACGAGCAGCTAACGCTACAGGTGAAGATCACCACACGGTCTGACTTTACTGTTAAAGTAAACACTGTTAAAGCAACACTAGGTAGCATTTTTTCCTTAAAGCTACTCTGGGCTCAGAACTGGACTGCAGAAACTGTACTATGTAACATTTTTAGGAGGGAAGGTGGGGACCACCCTTTGCAATTGTAGGGTGAGACAAGGAGCAAAGTTTGTCTCCCCTTTTGCTGTCATAAGTCTCCTCTCTTCTAAGAAGGCTTTAAAATATAGCGTTGGAAAATTCTGTGAGGATTTTATGGCATTCAGCCATGTACACAATAGTTACTGAGGTAGGATGATTAGTTCTAGATCGCAGAAGACAATCCATATCACCCTAACGTTGTTAACGGTAGGTAACCATCAATCCCCAGAACACAGATCCACTGCTCCACAGGTATCTCCCAAAGGTATCTCCAGCCGAACATTTGGCATTGACCAATGACTTCATGCTCATTTGCATAAAATGGACAAACTCAGGATTGAACCAACACTATGTCAAATGTAGTGTTTTTGCCCTTGGGCTTGCTCTAGAGTTGCGGATGGTGTTTATATCGGCAGCTGATATTTATAGTAAGTTTTAATCTAGAAAAACAGAAATATTTGAGCTAATTGAGCCTAATTTTATCTATAAATCTGTGAAAGTTTGACTATTTTACTCTCACAGCTGAAGGGAGGACGAGGAGGTGGATGTACACGCAAGGAATATTTATAACACTAACTAGAACTAAATAGAAACAAAAAGCAAACAGCCATGAGCCGGTAGAGACAGACACAAACATACACAACACCAGACAACTGAGCACCGAGAACAAGGGGGTGTATCTACACATGACCACAGACCAGGAACACCTGAGAAGGATAACTACAGGGAACACTAATCACAAGGTGGGGCCAAGGTGGAGACGGGGGAGGAGACTGGAACCATAACTAAACAAAGTCATGTGCTTAAGGAGCTCATGGCAAACAAGGAAAAGGGCAGAACGCGGGACATTTAGGAATTAGGAATATAGATATAACTTATAACAAACTTCATAAACAACAGCTTAAAAGTTTATGGAATGAATTTTATTTCTTCAAATGAATTTTGCCTTCATTTAACGTCAGCATTTTAATTTCAAAGAGACACTGCAGAAGGCATCGCAAACTGAGACTCGTTCGACTATAAATCGTCGACCAGAACTCAAAGATTCGAAGCGGCGATTCTTTTGGAGTCGACTCGTCTTCAGTATTCGACCTGCTGCTCTTTTCACTCTCACAAAAACACACGGAACATTTTCTCTTTTCATTTCCTTCCAATATTCTGTTTTCAAATCAGAAATATCGAGTCATTTACAAGTCTTTCACATTTGTTTTGTTTTTTTTTATTGAAAATTGTAAAACACTTTGTCGTTCCCATCTGTAAATGTATATATTTATATAGTTCTTGTCAAGATTTTGTCAATGAATATTTTTTTGTCAAAATAACACGCCTCCATATGTTACAGAGTATAGAGAGTATAGTATGGTAGAGTATAGTATGGAGTAGCAACAACATAGTTATTACAGGTCAGTGGAGCATCCCAATGGTTCAGAAGCTGTAAATCTAAGGTAACGATGCTACCTAGTGTTGGTTTAATGCTCCTCTCTGATATTCCTCTGTCTGTGACAGTGAAGGAGAATGCGTCTCGGTCTCTCTCTCCTGCCCCTACATCAGAGAAACATAACCCTATTCTTTTGTTCTTGTGTATAACCCTGGCTTTTTGCCCCTCTCAGGGTGTATGCGCAGACCAGGCGAAGGTGTGCGGTTACCATCGTTTCCAGCAGGTGGTGCTAAACGAGGCAGCGGTGGCTGAACTGAGGCATCTGTTTGAGGCGAAAGCTGAGCTGCTTCATCAGACTGTGGCCTTGCACTCCTACACCTCTGTGCTCTCTCGCCTGCAAGTGGAGTCTTATCTCTACCGCCTGCTTAGCACTAACCCCGTCACCAGGAGCGTGGCTGTACAGGACGCAGGTTCAGGCAAGTCAATGTTTACAGTTTTACCTGCAATATGTGCTCATCAAATAGAGTGAGGTAATCCCGGTTCACACTGAGACATTACTCAATGTACCAGAGAGTGTAAACAACACCCCATCTGACTGCACAACAATTATGATGTACTTTTGATGGCGGTGGCTGATGTTTTCCTCTGAAATCGGTGAACCACACTGCTCTCTGGCTCGGTTTTATTTTTTGTTTTATCTGTGGTCCTAGAGTGAGAAACAGTGATTTTCTGACTATTTACAAAATTGTCCTATAACCGCGTTCATTTCTCTGATAAAGCCGAGTCTGGTAGGTCTACAGGCATTCATTCGTCACGTTTGCACTAGCCCTCTGGAGTCACAGATCACGCCAGTGTGATCTCACCACTCGGCTAAAGTTAAACCATTAACGTTTCTTGAAAGTGCTGCTTTAGACGCTGTATTGTTGTTTTTTTTAGACTAAGATGCACCAAGCAGAAGATGAATCTAAAAAACACATTACAAAATCACATTCGCCATAAACCTTTACATCTGAATTAAATCATCAGATTAATTAGACCCTCACCTGTCGGCTGTGCCTCCACCTGTGACTTTTTAAATCCCAGTGTGGCCCTGAAAAGTCCCAGCTTTAAAGCAACACCAGGTAATATTTGGTATTTTTGCTCCTGGACTCCCCCTACATTTGCTGAGTGTAATACACCTTTACAGCACTGTCCTGAAATCAAGAGGGAGGAGGATGAGGCGGGAGGTGGTTTCCTTCAAAAGTTACATAGTGCAATTTACATAGTGCATAGGGCCCAAAAAAAAAATAAAAATAATAATAACACCCCACAGAGGTGTTATTCTCCCTTTTACAGCTCAGTGGAGCATCACAATGATTTTGAAGCTGTACTAATGAGGTATAAACATACCTAGTGTTCCTTTAATACGACGCGGCACAGAGTAACAGCGCTGTAACACGCCGCCACATGTGGGCTACGGTTTTCATGAGATTGCTGCAATAATACAGAATGTAATGGATGTTGTCTTTTTTCTGTGTGAGTGCGTGTGTGTGTGTGTGTATTGTGACGCTCTAAACGGTGGCGAGGGACCACAGGAGAACATAAGTCAGAGTTCAGCACTCAGCCATTACTTTTAATGCTCAAAACATAAAGAATTAACAACGAAAATCTCAGGCGTTCAAAAAGAACCACGTGCAACGAGCGCCGACGCCAGTGAATACGCCAGGGCTTCTCCTTCTCTAGGACAGCGGGGCGGCGTCCGGCTGCACGTCCGCGCCAGCTCAGTCTGCTCCAGAGAAGAGAAAACAGAAAAACGGGGAAAGAGGGAGAAAGACGAGAGCGAAATGATTAGGCGGATCAGCAAAAGTCTATCTCTCGTGTCGACCAGTAGTTACCCCTTTCTCTCTCACCCCTCGGAGATCCCTCGGTGGTCTTTTATGTCGTCGCTTCCGCCCTGGGAAGTAGGAGGAGCTGGGCCCCGTAACTGCCAGGCGCGGGTGGCTTCTCACCCCGCCCTGAGGGGCCGATGGCTGGCGTGGCATGGAGCTGCTGGATTGATGAGACGGCCCCCGGCCACAGTATATTGATATTGAGGTCAGATTTGCATCAGCCTTTTTTTTATAGCTTCTCCAAAAAGATGTAGCAGATTTGAACATATCTTTTTGTTGCTGCTCAAACTTCACAGGTTCCTTCAGCATTGATCACATTTTATATCAGTGCTTTTGTGTTTATTCTGAGCGTGTGGTTTCTCTTTTTAAAAACACAGCACCAGTCAAAAGTCTGGACACACCTCCTCCTCATCAGTGATTGGTGGAGTAGAGCTAGTCACTTTATAGAGCTGTGTACCAGCCCCTACCTCTGCACAGCCCCAGTTACAGTCTCAGACACATTCAGAAGGGAGCGGTTCTACAGATTAACTCTCGACGAGGCCACAGCTGTTCACTGAAAACCGTTCCAGGTGATGACCTCACGAAGCCGACTGAGAGAACGGAGAGAGTGTGTGAAGCTGTCGTCAAAGCAACAGGGGGCTACTGTGAAGAGTCTAAAGAATAAAACATAGTCTGCTTTCTTTAACACTTCTCTGTTTACTACATCACTCCATATGTGTTCCTTCATAGTTTTAATGTCTTCCACATTCATTTACAACGAAGAAAACAATAAAAAACAAAGAAAGACTTTTGAATGAGGCTGTATCCAAACTTTTGACTGGTTCTGTACATTCACAACATGTGGAAAACGGCCCAAAACAAGGGAAACTGTCGAGTGTCCAAACTTTTGACTGGTAATGTATTTCTATAGCTTTCTAAGCTTTAGTCATTGCACCTGATGAAATCACCTCTACGGAGACAGTCAGGACACGTGTTGACAACTTATTGCACTGACACTAATGCAGTCGCTTCACAGGGTGGCGCACAGGAGCAGAGCACAGACTCCCCAGGTCTAACACCGCAGCTGACAGATGTTGAGAGTGTTGCATGACATTATACCATGTGATGAGGGGAGAGAAGGGTCCATAGCAACCATCCAGCCCGAAGACTATTAGTAAAACAGCACTGATCTTACTTCTGACGTTGGTTTCTCTTGGACTTTCAGGCACCCCCAAATCCCAGGTGTCTTCTATGCAGCCTCTGAAGGAAAGCATCAGTGTCCTGTTCAGCTTCACCCGCCGCGTCCTCGACGATCCTCAGTTCCAGAATGACATCCACCTGTGGCTGCAGAAACTGGTAAAAGTCATGCTTTCATCAGGAAAAGTTCAGTAGCAGCACTGTTTTCATCATTATGAGAATTATTCTTATACACATCCTTGTGTGTTTCAACCAGCTGGACACTTCTGAGTCTTGTTATGCCTTTTCTGAAAGTTTAAATCAAATGAAAATTTATTAAAAAAAAAAAGAGGGTAATACAGGGCGGCACGGTGGCGCAGCAGGTTAGTGTCACAGTCACACATGGTCCTGGAGGTTGTGGGTTCGAGTCCCGCTCTGGGTGACTGTCTGTGTGTGGTGTGTTCTCCCTGTGTCTGCGTGGGTTTCCTCCGGGTGACTGTCTGTGAAGACTGTGGTGTGTTCTCTCTGTGTCTGCGTGGGTTTCCTCCGGGTGACTGTCTGTGAGAACTGTGGTGTGTTCTCTCTGTGTCTGCGTGAGTTTCCTCCGGGTGACTGTCTGTGAGGAGTGTGGTGTGTTCTCCCTGTGTCTGTGTGGGTTTCCTCCGGGTGACTGTCTGTGAGGACTGTGGTGTGTTCTCCCTGTGTCTGCGTGGGTTTCCTCCGGGTGACTGTCTGTGAGGACTGTGGTGTGTTCTTTCTGTGTCTGCGTGGGTTTCCTCCGGGTGACTGTCTGTGAGGACTGTGGTGTGTTCTCTCTGTGTCTGCGTGGGTTTCCTCCGGGTGCTCCGGTTTCCTCCCATGCTCCAAAAACACACGTTGGTAGGTGGATTGGTGACTCAAAAGTGTCCGTAGGTGTGAGTGAATGTGTGAGTGTGTGTCACCCTGTGAAGGACTGTGGTGTGTTCCTGCTTTGTGCCCAATGATTCCAGGTAGGCTCTAGACCCACCGCCGCCCTGAACTGGATAAGGGTTACAGACAGTGAATGAATGAGGGAGATACTGAGTTAGTCTCTAACCATATGGCCCTGCTCTAATTCGAGACATTTACATGTGATAAACCTATGGATTTTAAATTCAATTTTCTGCTATAACTTCTTTATTTTAGACGATTCACCCGCCACTGGTCACCTGCTGACACCCAAAGCTCTCTGCTTGTTTACTAGATTTACCAGAATCACAGTACACAGTCTTTTCATTGACTGATTTCAGATCTTTTTCTGGTTTCTTGGGCAGGTCTGTGTGCTGCAGCGAATAGGATCTGCTGGAGAACATCTGTACATCCTCAACCACCTATTGCGCTGCCCCGCAGGGGTCGGGAAATGGGCTGTGCCCTTTCTACAGGTGATAAGGGACCTTGGAGCCCTGATCTTCAAAGCCCACCGTCCTGCACAGTTCACTGTCCTCTCAGCCGAGCCGGGCTGTGTCTGAACCAGAGGGTGTTTGAGATATGCTTCAAAGGCAGCAATAGGTCACAACGTTGCCAGGATGAAGAAACACTAACGTAGGCTCGCCGAAATAGTTACAGCTTTGGAGATTCCAGAACGCAGTGCAGGCAGTGTTTTATATAGACGTTAAAGTCGGACAGGACTCGGCTCACTCCTCTGCTTATTAACGGCTTATTAAATGTTTAGTTGTAGATAAAACACCATTCCGCATCGTTAACAGAAATGAAAGAAAAAAAAGAATGTATCTTGTAAATGACATGAAGATTTATACTTTACAAGACCAAGGACATTGGGCTAACAGAGGAAATGCAGTTCATTTTCATTTGACTTTAGAGGGAACTGACATGGACTCAATGCTACTGTTATTGACTGCATCTGTTTCTCCTCTTAGATTAAAGTGCTGGACAACCCTTCTGGAGTTTATCACTTCATGCAGGCACTGGCTATTCTCATGTCTCCGGTCAGGTGAGGACCGCCGCCTTGAGAGAATGATGAACTTTCAAAGTATTCATGTGAAATGATGTTGTATGAAGTGTACAGATGAGTGTTCATACATCCTCCTGCTCTTTTGTCATTTTATTATAACTGTTGCAACGTATTAAAAATAACAACAACAACAAAAAAAAAAAAGAATCATAATTGAAACACTGTCTTTAAATCATTTGAAACCAGAACATGTTTCGGACACAGCATTAACCTGAAGAACAGGACAAATATAATACACATGGCTTTACAGCGCTTTTCCTGATGGAACTCATAACGAATTCAGCGACCAATAAAAATGTTTCGTTTATATTTTATTGAATGAAACAACTGTTGTCATGTGTAATAACACGCAGCAGTCACCATTAAACAGTGGTGGATGAGGAACAGAAACCAAGGTAAAATATTACTCCAGTAAAAGTCAAAGTCCTCATTGTAGATCTCCACTCGAGTAAAAGACAACAGTGTTTTCCTTCAAAGGGAAAAGTATCAAAAGTAAAAATATCATGATTTATTACGGCTCTGACGTCCTATTATCGCTCTCAGTAGAAGACTCTTGAATAATCGATTCGTTTTATGTAAAACTCTTGGTTTCAGCAACATTTTAATACAGTGTCATTATTCAGTCTGAGATTGACCTCTGTTAAAAATACACTGAGAGCAAACTTTGTCCATCAGGTAGAACCCAACTGCTGTGAAATTACGATTTCGAGCACGTGGTTTTGGTTTAAGATTTACTGGCACATTACTGGGCTGGGCTCGTAATCCTGGGCTGCTGAAGAAGGTTCAGATTGTCCTCTGTCTTTTCAGCACACGCTCCCCCGCTGGCTCTCGATGCTGCTGAACTGGAGAGCTCTGTCTGGGCCGTAACACCACCTCCAACAGTTAGACAAGCTTTCCTTGGAAATCCCCAGTCCTGTCCCAGACCCAAACCTGCTGACCTTCAGTGGATCTGCATGTTCTAGTGTTCAAGCGCTATGGCTCCTACCCAGGGGGTGGTCGGTGGTAGCCAAGGCCCCCATAAATTAATCTTTGGCCACCTCCCCACCCCCCACCATTGCTTTGCCAGCACCATTTCTGTGGGGACGCAATTTAACAGCGCACCTCAAACAAGTAGCTCTCAGAAGAAACAGAGACCCCACCCCAAACAAGTCTATGATATCTTTTTTAAAAACAGAAATTTGTTTGGTATAGTTTAACTTTCCTCACCCACCCAGCAGTACATGTCTGACCTGATTGGTGTGATTACACGCTCCTTTCAGTTTGAAATTTAAATATTTTTATTCATCACATGACACAAAAGAAACGATAGAAATGTAGTGAAGTTAAAGTAAAAAGTCGCCCAAAATGGAAATACTTCAGTAAAATACAGATACACCAAACAATTACTCAAATAAAGTAACGAATTACATTTACTTTGTTACGGTCCACGACTGCCATCAAATGACAAGAGTTTGAATTAGGAATTACAGTTATACATCACACAAAAAACACCTTTCACAACTTATTTGTAACCGAATAGACTGTGTTTTAGTGAGATATCTATATTTAATAAATAGGTCATGAGGTGTTTATTCAGAGTGTTTTTGATTGTTTGTGACACTGATGTTTGTTTGTGGTATGTTTTGTGATATTCAGTGACCGTCCTGAGTTTCTTTGCCATATGAAGCCCAGTGATTTGAAAAGTAACAGCAGCTTTTCTGGACCTACATCTGCCAACTGGACCCTGGTGGATGAAGGTGGAGAAGAGGTCAGTCGCTAAAGTAAACTAAAGTAAGGTGAATGAAAGATGACTGATAATTCCACTTCTACAGCGCCGTTAGGGAGTCTCCTCAACCTCCACCAATGTATAACATCCACCTGAACAATGTGCCGCAGCCAAACAGTCACCACACTTCAGGTATTAGGGAGAGGGGAGGAATGAGGGAGTAACCGAGGCTTTTTAATGAAGATGGGGATGATCAGGAGGCCAGAAGTTACCACAGGGGCAGATTTAGGGTCACACTCCAACACTTTTCCGGGAAATGACCCAGGGATCTTTAATGACCTCTGAGTCAGGACCTTGGTTTCACAACTCGTTCAAAGGATGGTGCTATTTATTCAGTACAGTGTCCCTGGCTTTTCCACTGCATGGGACTGGCTCGACTCGACATGGCTCAGCTCGGCTCGACTCACTTTTAGCCGGTCGCTTTATCACAAAACGTAGGCAGTGATATCCAAAATCCTTGTCTCTAACTGGAAGCACGGGCTTTGAAAACCACAACAACGCCAGTAAAGTTAGGTACTGTTTACTCGTGTATTCGTGTGGTGTTTTGTCTCCACTCTCCAGTTCTCACACATCAGTTTTCCTTGTTGCACACTCAGCTTTCGCTGGAGATTATCAGTGACCACTGTCTCAAGAAGCTTTAAAGCACCTCTGGGTAAATTTACGAGCTGACGTTGTCCATCCATTCATTATCTGTAATCGTTTATCCGATTCAGGGTCGCGGTGGGTCCAGAACCTGCTGTTTTTTGGCCAGCAGCACTGTTCGTAAAGCAGTTCTTTGTAGATGTTCTAAGTATAGCCGGTGACTCTTTATAAAACCACATTTCTGCCACGAGATCATCACGATTACGACTTCCTGCCTTTTTATTGTGCAACACTTGCAGCTGAAAAACGGCTTGAATTGAAAACTTTATTTAAAACAGTGAGACTTTTCTGCTATTAACCATTTAGCTTTTACTTATGGCTTAGAATTTCAAACATTTGATTTGATAGAAGTACATTTCCCACGTGAACTGGTGTGGAGATATGTGACGATTCCTAGAATGACATCATTTTTTATGGAAGAGAAATAAAGTAAATAAGACCTGCTTTTCATAGCAGTGTATCTCTGGCCATTTAAGAACATTTAAAAAATTATTGAAAATAACCACAGCCTTGCAGCTACACATCCCCCAAAACTCTCCCTCCATCCCTTTTCCTCTATTTCTCCTCAACTCATTTCAGCCCTTTATACCGTCAGCTCAGCTTATGCTCAGACCTGGAACCGAGCGAGGTGAGTCATGTGGCCTCGGCCCAGACTAAGCTTGTGTGTCTAGGAGCTTGGCTTTGAGCTGTGCTGCTTGGGTCAAAGTCATTACTTTTTCTCCAACAAGGTTAAGGCAGGGCATGGCCAGTGGTGAGTCTTAAACGAGACACCACTCCAAACAAGTCCACGCCACCTCTGGGGAATCAGGCCACAATATCTTTTCTAACCCTAACCCAGAAGCAGTATAAAGACCACTAGCACTGGGCAGCATTGGGCTGTTATGATCTCGGACTTCACCTTACTAATGTTCTCGAAGCTGCATACCTTCAAATCCTCATTGAGTCCAAGATAAACTGAACATAAACTAGAAGAGTAGAGGCAGTTACTGCAGAAAGTGGGGGACTGTTACTACCCTCCATTTCAGAGGAAATTCTGGTGGTGCAAATGTCCACAGGCTTTGGCTCATGTGGCTTGTATCACCTGATCTGAAGTCTGTATAACCCTTTACTGAAGTCTCTATAGAGTTCTGCATCAGTAAAACGTAATGAGGGCTGTATTCAAATGTCTGGTTAAGAAGTGTAGGGATATCGCTATCTTGTCTTTTGGACATTTTGTTTAAAACGTAATGAGGGCTGTATTCAAATGTCTGGTTAAGAAGTGTAGGGATATCGCTATCTTGTCTTTTGGACATTTTGTTTATCCTGTGAGTCTCCCCAAATTTCAAACAGGGCCACCAGCCTCGGGAGGGTGAAGGCAAACTTAAGGCCAACCCACAGCTTCTTTTCAAACCACTGTCAATGCAGTGCCACTGAACATCTGAGTGTGTCCTAGGAAAACATAAACTGCCTAGATCTGTCACATCAGTCGCTAGCACTATGGGCAGTGCTGTGGGGAGAGCAGGTCGTCGTGGCTGGGAGGGACCTCACCTGGATTTGAATCTACAATCTCCAGGGGATGCGCTCTTAAAAATAAAGATGCTTTCAAAGGTTTTTTGAGTGATGCCGTAGAAGAACCACTTTGGGTTCCGTAAAGTACCATTGAATGGGTAAAGAACCTTAAGACCGAGTGATGGATTTTTGAACCTTTAAAAGGCTCTTCATACACGCATCTCTTAAACAAAAATGGTTCTTCATGAAACCACAAGTAGTTCTTCTATGGCGTTGCTCAAAGAACCTTTTGTAGTACCTTTATGTTTAAGACTCTGTGGGATCAATGCTTGGACGTCTTGGCCACTTGGGAGCCCCTTCCTATTATTTTTCCTAAAAGACCACTTAAATTCATCATTCTCAGGATGAAGATCCAGAGACGAGCTGGATGCTGCTATCAGAAGATGACCTCATTGCTCTGCTCTCTCAGTTTCCTTTTGACGAACTCTTCAAACACTTATTGGGAATGTCCTCAACAGGTGAGAAAAAAGCATTGAGGTAGCATCAAAGTGTGTGTGGTGATGAGGATGATCCTTATTGCGTGTAAAATCAGTGTTGGTCTTAGTAGTGCATGCGTTAAATTGCGTGAGTTATTTGCTCATATTTGACCCTAAAGTTGAGATATTTCTGTTTAAAATCGCGGCAGTTAATTATGAACAAAAAAGTGGACAGAATCATTTTTGTCAGAATAGATTTATTACTGTCAAAGTTTAACTTCAGCAGTTTACACAACACTACTTTAGAGGAAATAATCCTTAGTTCCTGCAGTAGTAGCTCACTCAAACGTTGACAGACATAGGCTACAGCTTCTGAGTTCCTCTGTTACTATCAGCAGTGAGAATGAACCTTTTAATCCTCCGAAGTCAAATTGAATAAGCAGAAAACAGTACATTTTGGATGCTGCCAGCTGCCAGCCCATTGTTCTGGATTGACATCTGAGAAAATACACACAACAACATTTTTAAATATTTTTCTTTTAAAATACGGTAAAAAGTAGCAGCCCTTTGAGTTTAGACTCCTACACACCTTTAAATAGCACTGTGTTTCCTTGGGTATTTAAAGCCCTCACCAAGTAACCTTTGCTCTCATTAATTTGGTTTCTTAATATTTTTTAAAACTTCTGAAGATAAAGAAGAGGGCAGTGAGTCTGTAAGACAGTTATCTTCATCCATAAAACAGCATTGTGTTGTTTACATTTATTCAGCCGAGTTGCTACATATTTTCAGGTATCTACCAACCTCAAGCCACCACCAGTCAGAAAATGATGAAGATATTTGCCTTTGCCTCGTCTCTGGTGGAACTGTTGGCTGTTGGGCTGCAGACCTACAATCGAGCTCGCTATCGGCAGTTTGTGAAGAGGATCGGCCACATGATCCGGTCAGCTGATTTCCCTCAGTTCCTGAATAATTTTTCTCTGTTGCTGGACACTAGACCCTTCTAAATGTTGACCCTTTTAACTGCGGCCTTGTTATTCTGATGTTTACCAGACATTTTAAAGTCCCAGGGACAACAGTAACTTCACATTCTTGGTGCAAAATGTTCCACCTCTGTGTGTTAGTTTTATTTAGGTCAGGCGTTAGAATATGACACATGATGATGATAAAACACTTTCTTTCCTCATATTCAGCAAAAAAAAGTGTCCGCTCACTGTTGTAGCACACACGTGAAATTGAGTGACATCCCATTCTTAATCCATGGGGTGTAATATGACCTTGGTCCAACCTTTGCAGCTGTAACAGCTTCAACTTTCCCACAAGGTTTAGGAGTGTGTTTATGGGAATCTTTGACCATTCTTCCAGAAGCGCATTAGTGAGGTCAGACACTGATTGACGAGGTCTCCACTCTAATTCCTGACAGAGGTAATCTATTGGGTCTAGGTTAGGGCTCTGCAGGCCCCTCACGTCCTTTCACATCACACTCGATCATCTGTGTCTTTATGTACCTTGTGTTGTGCACTGGTTAAAAGCCTAGTCTCTTCGGTCGGACACTGCAGTGAAGTTGAGGTACACCGGCATGGCATACTTTCTGCCCAGGGTTTGTTGTATTGGGATAGTGCAGGTTCTAAGTCCACATGTCACATGGGTACTGTGTGTGTGTGTGTGTGTGTGTGTGTGTGTATGTGTGGGGTTTAGTTATCGGAGACTACAGTCACTGCCTCTCCTCTCTTATCAGCTTCAGGGGGGTCCAAACCCAGGCTAACTGGACTAGATATCGTTTTCTTTTCCAAAGAGTTTTGTACACTGGTAGTTTTGCTTTGATATTGACACCACTTTGTTCCTATTGGGTGAATCCCCAATTCCCAACTGCCCCACCGCTTCACCCTACCCCTAGGAGTGGGGTGCTCTTAAGTCTTGTTGGTAAGGAGGGATAGGGCCAAGGTGTACGGCTGTATAGTTCCTGAAACTGAGGTTTTTCAGGGGCACTCTTCAAACGAAGGGCTATGAATGCCTTGTGAATCTCTGGTAAATTGGCCACATACGTTTCCAAAGAAACCTACAGATGTCAATAAAGCATTGTAAGCTGCATTCATGTTTGAAAGGTGCTATAAAATGTAAAGATTATTATTATTACTTACTGTAAATCTCTGAGACATCCAAGCAACTAGGTGTCAGTATTACAGCATCAAATTTCAGAATGTGAAGAAACAAATGTGGGGAAAGTTCTGATTGCTTCTTTATGGAATATAATTTAAGTCTCTTTATATAAACTTACTTTTCTTACATTTACATATTTTCCATAGCGGCTGTGGATTTTATTTATGTTACAGATGCCGGCTGGAAGTTTTGAACAAAAAAAAAAACGTTGAATAAACAGCTGAATTCAGCTTCGTATCACAGAGAGTTACGAGTGTGTGATAATAAAGGATTGTGGGACGTTTTGAAAGCGTATGATGCCCTAAATTTAACCAAAGTCCTGCAGAGTTTCTCTGATGTCACTGCTGACCGGCAGCAGAGCAAAACTGAAGCGCTGGTGTCTCTGTTGTTCTGCTGATGCATCAGACTCTGGTGCCCTTTTCAGGTCGTGTTCCTGCATTGCTACCAGTGATTCCGGGTAGACTCCGAACCCATTGTGACCCTGAACTGGATAAGGGTTACACACAATGAATGATTGTAAAAGTGGGGTAGGGGTAAAAATAAGAAATGGGACTGCCACTGTCAATCATTCTGCGATTTGACCCGCCCTCACAGTTCAGCGCAGCAGCAGAGAGCTGTCGGAGCTAATAAACTGCATTACTGTATTAATATAGATTGAATATAACATTGAAAATGGCTTATTCTGTGGCATACCTTTTAAAGATGAACTTAAACACTTTTATACTTTAAAACACTGCTACCATTGCTTTGCCGTTGACTCATGGGTCATGTTTCTCTCTGCTGTGCTCCAGGATGACGCTGTGTTATGTGAGTGACCACTGGGCGCAGTACATCAGTCTAACTGGAGTGAGCCGGACCACCATGCAGGAGCAGTCCTTCTCCATGGAGAAACTGCAGGTGGAGTTTGATCACCTCTTCCTTCGCGCCGTCTTGCATGTGCTGAAAGCCAAGAGGTGAGCCCGCTTCTCGTTTTTGTAATCTCAGGTGCATATAATACCAGATAATATCCACAGAAAAGCATGAAAAACTAAGGGCAGAGTACTCAACACCAAATATTGGCTAAAAGGGGTGTAAAGCTTGGGCTTGTGGAGCAGTGGAAATGCATTTTCTGGAGTGAAAGAACACACTATCCATTAAATATGGAGTAAGGTGGAGTGGAGTTTGTGATCCACAGCTAGTCATCCATCATTAGCTGTCACCTGACCTCTCTGGTGTGAAAGCCGTTAAATCCTCCACCATGTGGTGGAAAGCCTTCTCAAAAGAGGTGAGGCAGTTACTAAAGCAAAACAGGACGATCTTCCTGTGAATGATTCTTAAATAATTTCAGTTAATTTCAGAAGAAGCATTGGGCAAGTGTAGCGAATATCTGAAACAATATTTATGATCTCTAACGTCGAATTCTCCATCTGTAACTGGTCTAAACCCACACTCACACGGACTTTTGGACACAGTATTGTCCCCAAGAACAGAACAAACCCATCACAGTCTTCTGCAGCTTTTTCCTGATGGAGCTCAGAACCAACGCAGCGCCCAATAAACTCTTCACCCTCCACACGGCTTTGTTTTTAGGTTCTTTTTTGTTGAGCGAAAGAAATACTATGTTGTAATTACAATAAAATGCCAGTTTTAGAGGCTGTTTGAAGTTTGAATTACAATTATACGTTACACAAAAAGAAGTTTTTATTTTTTCACCTAATACTAATTCCACGTATGATTTGAAGCCCATAGCCGGAGATCATTGATTCCGATTTCACCCTGTGTCCTGGATTTCCCAACTCTGTGGCTCCTCCTCTTCACCCATGAATCCTGTTTTCTTTCTTCCTTCGCCGTCTCCAGGCTTGGCATCTGGCTCTTCATGTCAGAGATGCCTTACGGCACACTGTCCAGTGCCATGCTCTGGAAGATCTTCTACATCATGCAGTGTGCGGAGACGGATGGGCTGGACAGACTGGGCTGCAGTCTCAGTGTAGAGAGCTGCATCAAGGGCCTCCGAGGTAAGTCTATGCTCCTGTCCTCACAAAAGCATCTTAAAGGAACGACAGGTCGTTTTTACCACCACAAATTTATAAAAAAAAACAGTACAAATGAAAGTAATTTTGTATTTTCTCAGTTTACTGTTTACTTTTATATTATGTTCAGCTACAATGAGATCAATAGTCTTTGTAGTCAGTGAAACAGTTTATGTTTCATAGGGTGGGTCACCTACATGGGATTGTTGCATTTTTAAAGCAACACTAGGCAGTTTTTCTATTTCAAAATTCTTCAGAGCTTCAAAGTCTTTGTGATTCTCCACAGAGCTGTGTCAGGGAGAATACACTCCAGGCTCAGCACTGCAGAAACTGCACTATTTAACTTTTGGTGGAAGGTAGGAAATCACCGCAACTCCCTCCCCCTTGATTTCAGGACAGTGCTGTAAAAGTGAATTACAGTCTTCAACTGTGGGGGGGGGGGGCAGGAGCAAAATACAGATTCTTACCTGGAGTTGCTCTGGAAAAGAAAGTCTGCTAAATGCTTCTCATTTTGATTGTTTACTTTCTCTAAAACATTATATTCATTAAGATTTAGAGCTGCATTTATCTATAAAAGGTGCTGTACAAATAAAAGTTATTATTATTTTTATACTGTTATTACTCAGTGTAAATCTCTGACACACCCAGACCACTAGGTGTCAGCGTAACAGCAAAACATTGCATACTGTAAAGAAGAATCTTAGGAGAAAGGTCTGATAGTTTCTTTAAGGAATAAAGTCTATTTAAATAAAAACATATTTTCCTTGCATTTACAGCTTTTGGCAGAATATCTTTTGTTTAATAACTTTTAATTTTCTTTACATTATATTATTACAACATTTCAGCACTGCTCTTTCTGCGGGTCGTGAAACAGGGGGAAGTGTATAGAGGGCTAATTTTAAACATGATGCCTTGATAAATGGCATGATGCCTTGATGAGTGTGTTTGAGAGTCGGAGCAGGCTCACAGCCAGTGGCTCTGTGTGAACTGGCATCACAGAATTCTTAAGAAGAAAAAAACTCTTAAATATTTTTCTTAACATTTTACTTGTAGTTGGGGAAATGCACTGTAGAGGTGCTGTTGTGGTGGTTGGTGATGTAGCACGTAAAGATCACATGGAACTGGTGGCATTGAGCATGCATTAAGGGTGCCAGTGGGGCTAGGTACAGCCGTAGTCACCAGGGAGGCCAGTGTGGATTTATGGTTGTTGATGGTAAAGGGTAAGATAAGACTGTAAAGGTAGCTTGGATTTAATTAATAATGATTTTTTTAGCATTTTATTTAAGAGCAGTCTTATGAACGTTTTAGAGTTTACCATAAGATCCTATTTTCTAAGGAAAGCTTTTGTGAATCTAGCCCCTGGAAAGCACATGGACCCTGAGACCGCTGTAAAAGCTGTAGGGCGGTGAATCAGAGGCAATGCTTTTCACTAAACCCACAAGGTGCCCATCAGCCGAGACGTTTTTGGAGTCTGATGTATGCCTCTTTAGTTTAGAAGCAAATGTCCACTGTACGAGCCGATTACTAATATAATCTCCACTCAACAGCATTGTTCATATGAGCTTAAGGTCACTGTGCCCAATGCCAAGTGTGGGCCAGATTGTAGTAATCCCTTGGCATTAGGCTGTGAACAGTGAACCAAGATCTAGTGTAAAGCCTTGGCAGAAGAGTGGAGACTGTTACTGCAGTAAAGAGGGAAACGACCTGTTAATAATCCACCCTGGATTCAGAGGATTTGGATGAGCTTGAGGCCACATGGTTGGCCTCAGAGTTAAGCTAATAATAAATGGAATCTAATAATTCACAGATGAATTCTGTACAAACTGAAGGCACCGTGTTTTCTCTGTGCTTTTCTAGAAGCAGCTCACCGAGAAAAGTTTAAAGACTGGCTCGCAGAGATAAATAGCTCCGATGGGATTTGCCTGCTGACCACGTTCGCTCACATGGCTCAGCCGAAACGCACCGACGCCGACCCGGAGTTTGTCAGGACCGTCGTGCTGGAGATATACGAGGTGCTTTCATGGTCCTGTAAAAGTGAGCTGAGGATCCATTGACCACAGGGTTTAAAAACACCATCCATGAGTTTGTTTGTTTTTTATTTTGTAGAATAATTATTTAGGGGTAAAGTTTAGAGACGCAAGACTAAAAGTGACCAAAAGGTCCCTGGTTCCATCCCCTGGAACTGCAGGAACATCCACAGCCTTGAGCAAGACCTCTAACCCCCAACTTCTCCACGGGTCCCAGGGTGGCTGCCCTTCACTAGGGTCTAGGTGTTTTCATTGTCCTTAATCGTGTGTGTGTGTGTGTGTGTGTGTGTGTGTGTGTACCTGTTTAGGTGTGTGTAGCAGGTCCTGAGCAGTAGTGCTGATATATAAAGCTTTAGTGTGTGTGTGAGAGAGTGTGTGTTCACTGACAAATTTCATGGTTCCTCTGTACAATAATGTTGAAAATGTAATAACCTACTGAGCTGAAATAGATTTTATGTTTTACTTATTTTATACCCACTTATTTTTTCACTCAGATCTTAGCCATCTACAGTTTGGCCCTGTTAGCTGTTAGATAAACCTCCCCCGTCACAGTGTCATCAGCACTGGGAGTGAGAGGACAAGCCCCAGATTCAGTTCCACCTTTTTTCACAGTGCTGCTAATGTGACCAGGCCGCCCGAAGCACAGCAGGAGATCACCCAACATCCAGGGCTGTAACATCAGCTGAAACATGCCCGTGCTGGCTGTCACTGTACTGTGTTATGAGGGGAGGGAGGATGGGGGGCAGTTGTGCTCTGTTAGGACTCATGGGTCTGGATGATTGAGATGTGGGGATTGAACTAGCAGGCTTTTAATGATGGGGCCAACATTTAGACTATTATCTTTGTAGCTCCCAAATGTTCTACTAATTATTTGAAAGCATACATACTTTGATCAACAGCTGGATGTGTTGTATGTTACAGCAAGCCGTGATCTGAAACACATGAACTGTCCTGTGCACCTTTCAGAGTTCAGTGTTTATGTCGCTGTCTTAGGGTCATAGTTCAGTCCTTTTCCAAACTTCTCATTGCTCTTGTAATCCATTCTTACCATTAAATGCGGTACCAGAGTCTGTGCGTATGTGTGTGTGTGTGTGTGCGTGTGTGTATATATGAAACACTGTAAGGCTGACTGAGTTTTGTTCCACCTCTCCCAGGTGTCGTATGTGTGTGTGGCCACTCGAGAGATCTTCTCCAAAGTGGGGAGAGAGTTGCTGGCTGCTATAGCCACAGCTCACTCCCATATCATCTCTGTGCTGCTGGAAAGGCTGAGGGAGACCATTGAGAAAGTTGGAATGGTGAGTGACGCATATTCATCCTGTATAGCGGCTTTTTCTAATGTGTATCTGAAGTCTGTAGCGGATATTCACATCATATATTACTTTCCTTTGCATTTCGTCGCTGTCCAGTTAAAAACATGTATCTCCCATTTTGGTTTACTACACCATTGGAACACAGCAGCTGTCCTTCACACTGAAAGTTTTGTGATGAATCAACCAATAGAAACCCTCAGAAAATCCTCAGAACAAAGGTGAAGTTGCCATTTTGGGAGATACTTGTTTTTCATTTGACAGCAGTGATATGGAAGTGGGTGATGTTGTTTTCCAGAATGCTAATGTCCTCTGTTACTCCTAGATTAGTCTCACATCGACAGACTCTCTACGGAGGGTCTGGTACCTTTGGCCTTGTAATGTGGCCAAGAGCCACCTGCTGCTGCAGGAAAAGAAATGTGACTGACATACAACCCCACTTCCAATGAAGTTGGGACGCTGTGTAAAACATAAATAAAAACAAAATACAATGATTTGCAAATACTTTTCAACTTATATTCAATTGAATACACTACAAAGACAATAGGTTAATGTTCAAACGGATAAACTTTAACTTTTTTTTTAATATTCACTCTTTTTGAATCTGAGGCCTGCAGCACCTTCCAAAAGAGTTGGGACAGGTGCAATGTTTACCACTGTGTTACATCACTTTTCCTTTTAACAACACTCAGTAAGAGTTTGGGAACGGAGGACACTAATTGTTGAAGCTTTGGAGGTGGAATTCTTTCCCATTTTTGCTTGATGTACAACTTCAGTTGCTCAACAGTCCGGGGTCTCCGTTGTTATATTTTGCATTTCATAATGTGCCACACATTTTCAATGTTAGACAGATGTGCATTGCAGGAGGCCAGTCTAGTACCTGCACTCTTTTACTACGAAGCCACGCTGTTGTAACACGTGCAGAATGTGGCTTGGCATTTTCTTGCTGAAATAAGCAGGACGTCCCTGAAAAAGACGTTGCTTGGATGGCAGCATGTGTTGCTCCAAAACCTGTATGTACCTTTCAGCATTAATGGTGCCTTCACAGATGTGCAAGTTACCGATGCCGTGGGCATTAACACACCCCCATACCATCAGAGATGCTGGCTTTTGAACTTTGCGCTGATAATCCGGACAGTCCTTTTCCTCTTTAACCTGGAGGACACGACGTCCATGATTTCCAAAAACAATTTAAAATGTGGACTCGTCAGACCACAGGACACTTTTCCACTTTGCGTCAGTCCTCTCAGACGAGCTCGGGCCCAGAGAAGCTGGCGGTGTTTCTGGGTGTTGTTGATATATGGCTTAGGCTTTGCAGGGTAGAGTTTTAACTTGCACTTGAAGATGGAGCGACGAACTGTGTTCTTCACTGACAGTGGTTTTCTGAGGTGTTCCTGAGCCCATGTGGTAATATTCGTTACAGAACAATATCAGTTTTTAATGCAGCGCCGCCTGAGGGGTCGAAGGTCACGGGCTTCAATGATGGTTTTTCTGCCTCGCCTCTTACTGCAGAGATTTCTCCAGATTCTCTAATCTTTTGACGATATTATGGACTGTAGATGATGAAATCCCTCGACTCTACGTTGAGAAACGTTGCTCTTAAACGATTGGACGATTTTTGAGTACGGAATCCAAGGACACTATTTTCCCACAATCAAACGGGAAAAAGAAATGGAGGATGTGTCCTATCACATGAAATCAATGTTTCATCACTTCCTGTGAGTAATAAACGGTGTACTAGCCAACCTCACACTATTAAGATCAGTGTATGTACTGTATAGTGTTAATGAGTAGTTCACAACTGAGACGCAGTCCTGGTCTCTAAATCCCCAGTCTTGCATTCTTAAACATCTGTGTTCACTCCTTTTTTTTCATGTTCTGTATCGTCCCAGGTATCACTGTATTTATTTAAAGAGCTGCCTCTGCACCTTTGGAGCCCCAGCTCAGCTGAAGTGGGAGTCATCCGAGGTTGGCTGCTTGATTACAACCTGTCTACAGTCGAGAACAAGCTGGCCTGCATTATCCTGGAGGGCCTCAACTGGGACTTCCAAGCGGTGAGTGAGCAATGACTGATTTTCTCCAGTGCAGCTCTGAAAAACTCACACTCACTATATTGTGGTATAAACAGATTTTCTGTGTCTATTACAAATATATTTACCTTGTTACGCCAGGTTAAAGCAGGTCTTGTTGAGGGGGAAACTGCTGGTGGCAAAAGCTATTGCACTGGTCTTATGACTTCCGTGTGACTCCCCTTACTGACCATGTTTATCTTGTTTTATCTCCAGAATGGCTGCCTGTTTCTGCCAGCTGTGTTACACAGTGAAGTGGCGCTCCTGGTGGTGGAGGCCTATCAGAAGTACCTCACTGATAAACCCTACGCTGGCATCATCTCAGAGGGCATCAAACAGGTAATGTTTTAAAACAGGCACGCTGTGATCTTCCTAGTGAGTAAATAAATGAACAAAAAGAGTGTGTTTCATTGTAAATCAAGCCCACACCTCATCTGGATTCAAATTCGATCCTTTCCAAGCCCATACAGGGTGAGTTGATCTCCGATGGGTTTTATTTTTATATGTTTAAGATTTCCAGGAATAATTGATTTGTTAAATATAATAGACATAATAGAGAGATGAAGTTTTGACTTTAACTGCGGAAACTGAACAATCACATTCATTCATTCATTCATTGTCTGTAACTCTTACCCAGTTCAGGGTCGCGGTGGGTCCAGAGCCTACCTGGAATCATTGGGCGCAAGGCAGGAATACACCCTGGAGGGGGCGCCAGTCCTTCATAATGCAACACACACACTCACACACTCATTTACACACTCACACCTACGGAAACTTTTGAGTCTCCAATCCACCTACCAACGTGTGTTTTTGGACTGTGGGAGGAAACCGGAGCACCCGGAGGAAACCCACGCAGACACAGAGAGAACACACCACACTCCTCACAGACAGTGCTCCGGTTTCCTCCCACGCTCCAAAAAACACACGTTGGTAGGTGGATTGGAGACTCAAAAGTGTCCGTAGGTGTGAGTGTGTGAGTGAATGTGTGAGTGTTTGTCACCCAGTGAAGGACTGGCGCCCTCTCCAGGATGTTTTCCTGCCTTGCGCCCAGTGATTTCGAATTATTATTTGAATCATTATCTACCTTGTTCTGTATTTCTCCTTTCATTTTCTCTAGGTGTCTTACCTGGCCAACATCATGCGGCTGGGCCAGACTCCAGAGACGTCCTTTAACCAGTGGGCGTGGGACCTGGCACTGCGTCTGAAGCTTCACACCAACGAGAAGAATCCCCAGGACTCCTGGTGTCCACTGCCGTCCTCCTCTGGTCCCTCTATCCCTGAGATCTCAGACACACCCACCATGCACCCGGTTTTCAAAGCCGTTAAAGCTGGCATCCCCATCGGCTGCTTCCTGGCCCTCGACATGACCACCATCGGGCACAGGTTGGGAGTTGAGAAGCACTGGTTTGCAGTTTGAAATCTGATGACTCCAGAGTGCCACAGCTGTGTAAACGGGGCAGAAAGTTTTGGGGACAATAACGAATCGCAGAGTTTTTCCCACCACTACTGAAACTGAGGTTAAAATGTGACTGTCTTTATTAAGTAAGCTCCAGGCCTTTTATTCCACCAAGAGCAAGACCAGCACAGGGTTTGAGTCAGAGTTCAAGCTCATTGTTATTAACTTAATTTAAAACTGCACTTTCAAATTGTGATTTCAGTATTAGAACTAGCTCTAATGAAGTGAAGTGCACTTTAATATCTTGTGCTTGTTTTCATGAATGCAAAGCGACTTTGAGTATCCTGAAAAGCGCTATATAAATAATCTTATTGCATTATTATGAGAGCATAACTGTCTCACTTGCTCTGAATAGTGTAGGATGACCCTCCCTCTCCCTTCTTTCTTAATGTAATGGTAACCAGCATGGACATCTGTTACCTAATAGAACAGAACTGGGCTGGTAATGTTCTCCTTTAAGCAAGTGGTGTTCAAAAAGAAGCTGTGGCTGGCTTTACTTGTGTCAGAGAATGGATGTACTACTAGCCTTAACCCTTCCAGCTTGTTGGTATAGGACAGATTATGCACACTGGTCTGGCATGACCACACAGTGCAGACTTCATTCATAAACTTTTTAGAAAGTTGACCCAAACCACATTGAATAAAATTTGTAAGTTTGATATAGACTCTCTCTCACAGACGTACCGTTATCTGATCATATGACTTTTCTCTGTGTGAATGGTAAACTGTTAAATGAGTATTTTTCTAAATGTCCACATGGTTAAATATAAGATGCACCTGTACAGTGTTTTTCTAACTGCTCGCCTCATGCTTGCTGTGGTTTTCCTCGTTGTAGTTTGGAGAAGTTCTGCAGTGAAGGCATTCCTCTGCTGAAGACCTTGGTTCAATCCCGCCATCTCAAAGCTGTGGTCCATGTGCTGGAGAACATTCTTCCACTGGCCTACCACTGCCAGTTCTACCTGCTGAAGAACGAACAGTGAGGAACCCTTTATGTCAACACACATACACTATATGTCCAAAAGTTTGTAGACGCAACTTTATAGTTCAGCTACTATACGGTACTTTGCACATTTTTGAAGCTATTTATCTGAGTATAAAGGGTTTATTAAAAAAAAAAACCTTATATTAGAATAAAAACAAATAACATTATTCTAGTGTGATATTCTGTGTGAATGTGTTGGTTTAACCCTTTCCGGTATATATAGATAAATGGATTCAGGATTCAACATTATTGCTCAGTACAAGTACAAGGCAACAAAGTGCAGTTAGCATCCACCAGACGTGCAAATAGTTGCATTGTGCAAAGACAAATAAGTTCAAGAGCAAGGAGAACAAAGATCATTTTACCTGCACATGATCCAGATCCTTTTACATACACATGATCCAGATCCTTTTACATACACATGATCCAGATCCTTTTATCTGCACATGATCCAGATCCTTTTATCTGCACATGATCCAGATCCTTTTATCTGCACATGATCCAGATCCTTTTACCTGCACACGATCCAGATCCTTTTATCTGCACACGATCCAGATCCTTTTACCTGCACACGATCCAGATCCTTTTACCTACACACGATCCAGATCCTTTTATCTGCACACGATCCAGATCCTTTTATCTGCACACGATCCAGATCATTTTATCTGCACACGATCCAGATCCTTTTACATACACACGATCCAGATCCTTTTACATACACACGATCCAGATCCTTTTACCTGCACACGATCCAGATCCTTTTACCTGCACACGATCCAGATCCTTTTACCTGCACACGATCCAGATCCTTTTATCTACACACGATCCAGATCCTTTTACCTGCACACGATCCAGATCCTTTTATCTGCACACGATCCAGATCCTTTTATCTGCACACGATCCAGATCCTTTTACCTGCACACGATCCAGATCATTTTACCTGCACATGATCCAGATCATTTTATCTACACATGATCCAGATCCTTTTACCTGCACATGATCCAGATCCTTTTACCTGCACATGATCCAGATCCTTTTACCTGCACACGATCCAGATCCTTTTACCTGCACATGATCCAGATCCTTTTACCTGCACATGATCCAGATCATTTTACCTGCACACAAACAAGAAAAAGTCCTCTGGAGTGTGGAAGCTCTATAAATTACCTTTGGGATGAGTTTTTGTTGCTTTCTGGATTCAGATCTAATCATCCAACACCACGATCTGACCTCATTAATGCTCTCAGTGAAACATTTCTGTGAGTATCTGATGGCATTCAGAGCCTGGTGTCAAGCTTTCCCAGGAGAGTAAACACTGCTACTCCAGCAAAAGGAGACTGACTTCCCACTGATTCTCTTGGTTTCAGAACAAATATTGGATGAGCAAGTGTCTGTAAACTTTCACATATATGTTTTGGTGACAGAAGTGTTGGTTTGTCGTTTCCTGGAGGCCAGACTGTGCTTGTACTTTCCCTTACCACCTCCCTTACAGTGCTGTTGGCCCACATTCAGTTCTGTTCTTGCCAGCTTTCACGGCCTGACGTCTCGACTGCATCCCGTCGCATCCTGTACTTCACTCAGTTTCCGAGCCTCCTGCCAAACAAGGCTAACTTCATTAGACAGTGGCAGACAGTACAGGTGGGACGACTAGCACACTTTTTGTCCTTATCCTAATATATCCTGTCGCTGTGTATCCTTTTAGGTTCCTGAACTGCATCCAGCAGTTTTTGCAGCTGGACAGTGGGACGCCGCAGGGTGTGACCCAACAGGTCACACACAAAGTCACCCAGCATCTCATAGGCACCTCCAGCTGTGAGAACATCAAACTCCTCAACAGTGTGATCCAGGTAGGTAGCTTTTATTTTAACAGTTAAGAAATCTATCACACTTATCTAAACACAGTCGCCTGTAATATGTAAGAAGGTTACAAGATCCTCTTTGACCTTTGGCCTGTTTATATTACAACATGCCCTTTTGGTGAATGGACCTATTTAGGATGTCATTTGATCAGATTAAAACCCCAGAACACATTGTGATGCAAATTAAAGTCTGATCTCTCAAACCACAAACGCAGGCGGTCTTGGAAACGATGATGTGTGTGTGTTGATGTGCTGTTTAAGGGGAAATTAACATCAGGGCCAGTTTACACTTTTCATTAACAGGTGTTTTGTATCCGGATAGTATCTGGATTTACTTTGCCAGCATTCTGTTGTTTACACTTGCCATTAAAATGTGTCCCCAGTCCCCGTTTAAAACGGGCAGGGAATCATCTGCGGCGGTCGAGGAAAAGGAAAAGAAAGCCACTGGGATTTCACAGTGTTCAGTGCCACGACTCTCCATATGAATGTTCGAACATGACCGGGAAGTCAAGACCTTTTGGGAAGGAGTTGCGTCCTGTTTTTGAATTTCAGTAATCTGTGAAAAAGTTAGGCCACTCATCTCCTGAAAAACAAGACTGCACTGTCCCTGCTGTCGACTGACAACTCGGTCCAGACAAGGAAAAGACATTCTGTTTACACTTGTGTTAATTGTGGAGGAGATCAGTCTCTCATCACCTCTGAACGTGGCTGTCACTGTGTGTCCTGTGGTGTTTTACACCTGGCTTTTCATGTGGAGAGTGAAATTCAAACATGATCCAGGCACCAAAAACGCATTTTAATGCCAAGTGTAAACAGGCCCTCAGACTCGTTTGGTCAGACCGTTTTGTACATGAAAGTGCATAGACAGTTTGGCCGAAATGTATCCAGATACATAGCTAACACATGATCTAACACAAGTTAACTCAAGGTGTCCGTGTCCTAGGCCCACATCTGGGAGAGCTCGCCGGTTGGCCGTGTTGGAGCAGTAGCGGTTCTGGAGTTCTGGCTGAATGTTTTGACCGAGCAGAACCTCTGGCACAGAGACCGAACCGTTCTGTATCTCCTGGACCATCTGTGCCGTGCTGCTTTTCTCCACCAGCAGGAGGAATGTCTCCACAAACTCCTTTATCAACAGCACAAGGTGACAGACTACAGCACAGCAACACTGGGGTGTTAGTTCGTGTTGGGATTGAGTGGTAGGGAGAGGTTTTGGGCGAGTGTAGGAATTCATAACCCTCCATTTGAAGTATGCTGATGCCTCTGTAGTCAGTAAATTGACAGTTAAACATTAAATGTGTAAGATTTTAACCACCGCACTCTGTAACCCATCCCCAAGGGTCGAGATCACACTCGTAGAGGGGCCTTTGACTTTGTTTTGTCATGTTTGTTTGTCTCCTCACAGAATGCACTAGGTTATCATGGAGACAAAGGTCTGTTGTCATCTTTAATGGGGTGGATTGTGGCAGGAAACATCACTCCTTCTTTTATCGAGGGCAATGCTTTGTCTGGTGAGGTATGTGCACCTGTGTTTGTGCTTTTGTTTAGTCTTTGATAACTGAGAAATCCCTTTTTTCCCTTAAGAAAACGACCTTTTCTCACCATACATTTTTATCCGTCTTTAGGTGTGGTTTGCTTGGCTTGTTTTAAACATGGAGTCCATCTTTGAGGAGGATTCTCAGTTGCGACGCTGCTTGGAGCACGAGCTCCTCTCCAACAGTGCCCTCACCCCAGACCAGGCTCTAAAGGTACTTATCACTTCTCGATTCCATATTATATTTCTTTACATAGGATGAATGTATTCAAACTCTTAGAATAAAATATTCACTAAACAATAAGATATTTTAAAAGAGATAAATCTGACATTTTGCCACTGGATGTCACCAGCATCTCAGACCAAAACAAATGCTTCGTGTACGCCACGTCCTCCACTTCAGCCAAGCTTTTTTCCGTCTTTTCGAGTTCTGAGCATGGAGCCCAGAGAGCGTGGCCTCAAGACACAGACAAGCACAATGGAGTAGTTATAATTATTTTTCAGACGCATAGTTTTAAACTGAGGAGCTCGATTTTTTCAGTTGAGGAATGTTTTTTATAAGATTTAGTGGAAAACATTGTTTATATGCTCACTTTCACCTGAATGTATGTTATTGTTTATTTGGGAGGGCAACCTTTCCAGAGGGTGGGACTAACATACCTTTGGATGTCCCATCTATGAAAACAAAGAGCAGAGAACAACACACACACATCCTTTGTTTTGGTACTGTTTAGCTCCTGGGATATTAAAGTTCTCCTCCAAGCATGTTGAGTTGTCAGATGATGTTGACTCGACAGTTGGAAAATAAGCAATGGGTAACTTCACGTCTCGGAGGAAGCATGTGTTTTGCCGTCCTAGCTCGGTGGTCCTGTGATTGGGGTAGCAAGTGGGTGGAACTGGCAGTGACTAAATTGTTTCATTGTTTCTTCATCCGCTCCTTTTTTCTCCTTCATCAGAAAGCTCAGGTGCGCTTGAAGCTTCATGTGGTTCCCTCTCTGCAGCGAATGATGGTTTATCGATGGGCTCATCAGGCTCTGGCCACACCAGCAGACCACCCACTGCTGCCCCTTATTTGGCAGAAATTTCTGCAGCTCTACCTCCGCCAACCTGGGCCTGAGTTTGGGTGAGTTTTAAACTGTAACTGCACTGAAACTACACTTACGTGGTGTAAAGGTGTCCCCAACCTTTTTTGCGCCACGGACCGGTTTCATCTAAGACAATATGTTCACGGACTGGTTTCATATGCTCAGGCCTTGCTCGATAATCGTTAAAGACGTAATCAATTAATAAATCATCCGCAGTGGTCTTATGTCAAATGCAAACATCAACAGACAATAAACAACCTTTTGTTCATGAAATTAATAATCAACAACATCTCTGTAAACGAAAATATTTATAATAAAATTATAAATAATTATAATTAAAAACTAAACTCGATTCCAGTGACAGTACCTGGTCATTTCTGTATAAAAGGGTGAACACGTCAATCAAATAATAATAATAATGTCAATTAGTGAGAGCCCTGAGCTTGTTTCTCTGCAACGAGCCGGTAACATCTCAGAATAATGGGAGACAGTGACACCCGAAGTGTGTTCTGTACGTCCAGTCTGTTCCGTAGTTTCGTTTTGGTTGCGGTCACTGCAGAAAATCTTGCTTCACAAAGAGAGGTGGTTGGAAATGGAAGCAGGGCTTTCAATGCGTTTTGGGCGATCTCAGGGTTATTCTGCCTCTATTTTAACCCAGAACACTGGCACAGTTGTTGTTTGAAACATACTTTTAAAGCCACCGTCATTTGCAATGTCCAGCAGTTGATCCTCTTCTAGCACGGACAGGCTCCATTCACCAGGTTTGTTTACAAATGGGTCACGGATCCATTCTTTTGCCGTCCATGGGTTACGCATGAGTCTGTGTGTCATTCAACACAGAAGTCACTTTTCAAAATAAAACATCAACATTTAGACTGATCTATAATCAATTAAAAAAAAAAAAGAAAAAACCAAAAGTTCTGTGTGGCCCGCTACCCAATGGCCCACAGCCCGGTACCAGGTCATGACCCGGTGGTTGGGGATCGCTGGTGTAAAGTGGTTACTAATTAATTTATTTATTTATTTTATTTAATTTTCCTGAGAAGCCTAGTGGTTGACCTCTGGGTTAGATCTCAGTTTGAGACCTGAATATTGAGATCACCATTTTTAAGACTTGAATTTATGAATGTGTTGTTTTTTTATCTGAATATTTCATGATCCACGATATATTTCAAAACACACAAATATATTTTAGAAAAAATTCAAATATGTTGATAAAATGTCACATAAATTTATTTCACATGCAGGTGCATGTCAGTAAATTAGAATATAATCAAAAATTTATTTCAGTAATTCAGTTCAAAAAGTAAAACTCATACATTATTCTATTAAATACAATTGAAATATACAAAATTCAGATTTTAATTAATCTCAGTATACCATATATGCCACCATTAGATTTGAATCAGAGTATGAATTCCAGCTGTATCCTTTACATCAGAAAGCATGAAATTATCTGGGACCCTCTGGGAGCAGCTGCACATGAGCCTAAGGTCTACATGCTCAGTACGAAGCATTGACTGGAGGGGGATAGGGCTAGACACAACTGGACTGTGCATCAGTGCAACGGATTTCTGTGGTGTGATCTTCCATCATCAGCACCTGACCTTACTCATGTTTTTAAGTGGCTGAATTTCATCAAATCCTCACAGATAGGATCTACTTCAGCAAACAGTGACAGGCTACAGATCAGTACCCTCTTCTTACAGAAGAAATATTCAGTGAGCGTCTGTCCACTGAGCTGTTTCTCCTCGTTAACATCTTCTGTTCTTCTTGCTTTTAGACTGGATGCTAAAGGTTGCATTGGGAAGCGCTACTTCCACAGCGCTGCCCACATCGCTCTGCTAAAGGATCTGAGGCAGCGACTAGTGGAGGTGTGTGACTTTCACCATGTGGCCGGTAAAGCCCTGAAAGTGCAGAGTCCGTCCAGTGACACAGCTGGTGAGGGGGAGGCTACTCCTGTGACCCCTATAGACCATTTTATGACATCTCCTGAGCTCCACACCGAAATGGTTAGGTATGTCCACGTATCAGCATTAAATTATTAGGTGCACAAATTAGATATACAGCATTTTTGTGTAATATTTTAATTGTATTCAAAATTCAAATGTTCTCCTGCTCTTTTGTCTTTTAATGGGAACTGTTGTGTAGTGTTAAAAATAACAATTCTCATTCATTCATTCATTGTCTGTGACCCTTATCCAGTTCAGGGAGATGGTGGGTCTGGGGCCTATCTGGAATCACTGGGCGCGAGGCAGGAACACACCCTGGAGGGGGCACCTGTCCTTCAGAGGGCGACACACACTCACAAATTCACTCACACACTCACACCTACGGACACTTTTGAGTCGCCAGTCCACCTACCAACTTGTGTTTTTGGAGCATGGGAGGAAACTGGAGCACCCGGAGGAAACCCACGCAGACACAGGGAGAACACACCACACTCCTCACAGACAGTCACCCGGAGGAAACCCACACAGACACAGAGAGAACACACCACACTCCTCACAGACAGTCACCCGGAGGAAAACCCACGCAGACACAGGGAGAACACACCACACTCCTCACAGACAGTCACCCGGAGGAAACCCACACAGACACAGAGAGAACACACCACACTCCTCACAGACAGTCACCGGGAGGAAACCCACGCAGACACAGAGAGAACACACCACACTCCTCACAGACAGTCACCCGGAGGAAACCCACGCAGACACAGAGAGAACACAACCACACTCCTCACAGACAGTCACCCGGAGGAAACCCACGCAGACACAGGGAGAACACACCACACTCCTCACAGACAGTCACCCGGAGGAAACCCACGCAGACACAGGGAGAACACACCACACTCCTCACAGACAGTCACCCGGAGGAAACCCACGCAGACACAGAGAGAACACACCACACTCCTCACAGACAGTCACCCGGAGGAAACCCATGCAGACACAGAGAGAACACAACCACACTCCTCACAGACAGTCACCCGGAGGAAACACACGCAGACACAGGGAGAACACACCACACTCCTCACAGACAGTCACCCGGAGTGAGACCCTGAAGCTGTGAAAAAGACACTACCTGTTATGCCAAGTAGTATTTAAAAAAATGAAGAGTTAATAAGTTACACTTATTACTACTAATTACTTGATTACTAATTACTACTGATTATTTGACTTGTGTTTTGACAGTTTGGAGTAATGTGAAAGTGCCTTACCTCAGGGTTAGAGAATAAAAACGTCTCTGTCTTGATCTTGGATAATGTGTGAATGTCTTATGGTGTGATTTTGCTCTGATTATTAGCCGCTGTCCATACGTCCATCCATGAGTTGGAGATTATAGCTGACTAATGTACTACAGATTAACTGTGGGTTTTTTATCTTACTTCCTAGACTCTTCAGTGCCTTTGCCATGTGGATGGATGATGAGAACCTTCAGAAACAGGAGGTGTACTTGCCCTCGTTGCCAAAGCAGTATGACACCCATCGCCTGGCAAAAATAATGCAGGGGCAGCAGGTAAGATCTTTACAGAGGTCCCCTCTGTGCATTCAAAATAAACACTCACTTGATCTTAACTGTATATTTTATTGAATAGTCCCTTGTATTAACAGCTAAAACCAGTGCTTCTGCTCCTCGCTCTTCACTGCTGTGCGCTCGGGTCGTGGTGAAAGTGTGCGTTCTGAACAGGACTGTTTACACAGTCATAGAATGCTGCTGTGGGGTTGGGTCCTTGTGGTGTTTTGACAGAACCAGGTCATTTGTTAAGAACCCAGAAAAGTCTCTGCTTTAAATAAATGCTTTTGATCATTTCCTTATGGTGAATTAGTGAATAGTTTTGACTGTTTTTACTGGTAATTAATAATGAATAAACTAATTTTAATATGGTAATGTGTCTTTTAGGAGCTGTGGATGGAGTTTGTGGACATTGAGCGAATTCAGCACGAGCTAAATGAAGTTCTGAGTCTGTGGGTAAAGGTCAAAAGTGAGCCTTCATTCTCTCAGAGCAACAGCAACTCCATCTTCACTGACTTCATCAACCCTCAGGCTGGTGTGTACAGCTTCATTCACAAATCATTCCTCAAGAGGCGTCTGATTGTTGAGGTCTTTTAAGAGTTTTTCCAGTTTGTACATGGTGTAGTGCTCAAGAGGTTCAGACTCACTGTGTCTTTAGCTACAGTTTGTTTTACTGAGCGTTCACCTGTTCTCACATTCAGATATTTAATATACTGTGGAGATCAGACAAAACATAAATACAGTATTAGTCCTAAAGTTCATTCCTACTTTAAAGTGAACATATTGCATCTGTGGGTACCTGGAGTTTATAACATCCCACTCACTGTGAAACCAGATCCCCAGTCAGTCGTCTGTGGGTTGCCTAAGTTAGAAACATACGATAAACAAGCCGTTCTGATTCAGCCCTATACTTCCCATGACAAGTGCAGACTCACTAACTCTAATCCACGTTTATGTGAGCAATGATGGGTAAAACTGTGTAAATCCGACATGAACAAGGTGTGGAAAGGAGAAAACTGAGCAAAACCAAGTAACGACAAAACCACGCTAAAAAACTAAACGTGAGCCGAGAATAAAGAAAACAGTAACACATCTCAAACAGTAAAAGCGAGGGTGGAGAAGGAGGAGAACCGAGTTAAAACACTGAAAACAAGAGTGGAGAAAGAAGAGAACAAAGATAAAACAGTAAAATCGAAAGTGGAGAACCGAGTTAAAACAGTGAAAACGAGAGTGAAGAAGGAAGAGAACCGAGTTAAAACAGTGAAAATGAGATTGGAGAAGGAAGAGAACTGAGCTAAAACTGATTAACTATTTAAAAGAACAGCGGCTGAAACTGACCACTCTCAAGAGAACTCTTTAGACAGGCGGTGAAAGCTGCTGTGGGGCTTGGTCCTTGTGGTATTCTGACCAAATTAGGTCACACGTTTCATTAAGACGAAATAACTGTGGAAAATAGATATAAACTGTACCCTTTAAGGTGCACCCACAGAAAAGCATCATATGTAATGGAGCTCCACAAGATCAAAGGTCGCCATGCTCTTCCTAGAGCATTCCCCAAAGGGGTAGAATGTCTTCAGGCTCTGGACGGTACATGACCTCAGTAATGTTTATCAAGCTGAATGAGATCCACACGTAGGGTAAAGCAGAGGCTGTTACTGCAGCAAATGACACAATGAGCTTTATTAAAAGATATTAGGGGTGTCCACACACATTTGGCCAGAGTGTGTATGACACTAAGAGGGTGCTGTGATCAAATGCTCTGTAGTTTAATATTGTTTTGTAGGTGGTATTATGGCACTATAAAACTCTTCTGGTTTCCTTACAGCACGAGAGCGAATCCTCAACAACCTGAAGAAACACGATGCTCCCCAGGGGGCGCTGTTGCTGGTTCCTATGAAAGCCCCGGTGCCTGATATTCCCACAGGGTGTCTGTCTGATGAGAAAACATCTGCTGCTCTCATCCAGGAGGATCTCACCAAGCTACAGCACCAAGCCAAGTGAGATATACATTACATCCCCATGCATTCACTCACACACACACACACACACACACACACAGCTGTGGGCAGTTTCACACACGCACCCAGTCACACACACACACACACACCTGTTATTTATAACAATAATTTTAAATTACATTACATAATAATTATAGTAATTATATTACATAACAATATTATTATTATTATTGTTGCTGTTATAATGATCTGATCCGTGTCTCAGGCTCGCCGCGGTGAGAGAGACGCAGCAGGTGGCGCTGGACAACGAGCTGCTGGAGGTTTTGCCTCAACTCTACGCCAACCGCGAGGAGCAGCTGTCCATGCAGCTGGAGTGCAGAGGGAGAGGAGGGCAGCCGTGTCAGGGCCCTGCGCACGTAACCGTCAAAGTGAGTCATAACAATGATAACATTAATACTAATAATGGAAAAACAATCATTAACCCTAATATTATAGCATTCTGAATATTATATTACATTAAACAATTATACCAAATAAGTATATTATATTATTAATATTATTACATTTATATATTAATTTTATTTATTTATAAGTCATTATGTATGTGTTATAAATGTGTAATACTAGGGACCTTAAAAACGGCTTAATGCTGCAGTGGACTATTAGCTAAACCTTCCCAAAGCCTTGAAATAGAAATAAATATCATTTTAAATATAGAACTAAACCATATTTCATTAACATACTTTACACAGAACACACAGTCCACAGTGAAATGCTGGGGTCTTTACACCGCTCCAGCCGTCGCTTGGCTTTGAGCCTGGGGCTCTGCTGCACCAGTGTGTTCCATTATATTGGTTTTGATACCATTTTCTTTGGAAATGTTATAAACAGTGTGTGCTCCTTAAAAGAGTCAAAACACAGAAACGGGGTGAAACTGTTTGAAAGTATCGGGGTCAGAGTTCACTCTCTGGCCCAGGCTCTCTGTCAGATTTCTGTCGTCTTCCTGTACAGACCTTTCTGATGTGTCTTTCCTGTCCTTGCCTCTTTACAGTACGAGGGCATGCACAAACTAGAGCCGGTCCAGAATCAGATCCAGTCTCTGAAGAGTGACCTCAAGCAGCTCCAGGGAGATGCAGTAAAAGCTCCCCCTCAGAGCCTCGCCGAGGCAGCGGTGCACACAGAGAATTTCATCACGTCAGTACCTCGTTCTCTTCTTTTTCTCTGACGCTGGATTTCTCTCCAGGATTCGTGGGGCTTTCAGAGCTGAACTGATCTCATAGTGGGGCTGAAGGAGTCATGTATTTTGCAAGCGGTGCAGTTTTAAACTGGGAAATTTAACCCCGTAACACAGCCCTTGAACAGTCTGTAGATCGACCAATCAGAAGCAACAAAAGCACAGTCCATTTAAGCACAGTTGCTGAGGGGTCCGTCACGGCCTTAAGGTCAGAGACGTGGACTGGTTTGATCCTCAACACTGGCAGGAAAACCAGGGGTAGGGGGAGAGAGTGAAAGAGCAGTGCTTTCTCCTCCCTCAAAATCCACAGCTGGTGTGCTTTTGACACTTTACTCAACTACTCCCTTGGTCCTGAGGTTGCTGCCTGGGTCTGAGTGTGTTCACTTCCACTAGACTTTGTGAGTGTTTGTTTGGGTGTGTGTGTTTGTTTGGGTGTGTGTGCTTGTTTGGGTGTGTGTGTGTGTGTGTTTGTTTGGGTGTGTGTGTTTGTTTGGGTGTGTGTTTGTTTGTTTGGGTGTGTGTTTGTTTGTTTGGGTGTGTTTGTTTGAGTGTGTGTGTTTGGGTGTGTGTGTGTGTGTTTGTTTGGGTGTGTGTGTGTTTGTTTGGGTGTGTGTTTGTTTGTTTGGGTGTGTTTGTTTGAGTGTGTGTGTTTGGGTGGGTGTGTGTGTTTGTTTGGGTGTGTGTTTGTTTGTTTGTTTGTGTGTGTGTGTGTGTGTGTTTGGGTGTGTTTGGGTGTGTGTGTGTGTGTGTTTGTTTGGGTGTGTGTGTGTGTGTGTGTGTTTTCACGGTCACAGACAGGATAAACTGTGATGTACTGCTGTTTTGTGGACTTCACTATTTGAAGTTGGTTCTTCAAACACCAAAAATATACTTCCCCCAAATTGTTCAGCCCGAGTCCATTAAAGCACAGTTGCTGAGGGGTCCGTCACGGCCTAAAGGTCAGAGACGTGGACTGGTTTGATCCTCAACACTGGCAGGAAAACCAGGGGTAGGGGGAGAGAGTGAAAGAGCAGTGCTTTCTCCTCCCTCAAAATCCACAGCTGCTGTGCTTTTGACACTTTACTCAACTACTCCCTTGGTCCTGAGGTTCGTGCCTGGGTCTGAGTGTGTTCACTTCCAGTAGACTGTGTGTGTGTTTGTTTGGGTGTGTGTTTGTTTGGGTGTGTGTGTGTGTGTGTGTGTGTTTGTTTGGGTGTGTGTGTGTGTGTGTTTGTTTGGGTGTGTGTGTGTGTGTGTGTTTGTTTGGGTGTGTGTGTGTTTGTTTGGGTGTGTGTGTGTGTTTGTTGGGGTGTGTGTGTGCTTGTTTGGGGGTGTGTGTGTGCTTGTTTGGGGGTGTGTGTGTGCTTGTTTGGGGGTGTGTGTGTGCTTGTTTGGGGGTGTGTGTGTGCTTGTTTGGGTGTGTGTGTGTGCTTGTTTGGGTGTGTGTGTGTGCTTGTTTGGGTGTGTGTGTGTGCTTGTTTGGGTGTGTGTGTGTGTGTGTGTGTTTGTTTGGGTGTGTGTGTGTGTGTTTGTTGGGGTGTGTGTGTGCTTGTTTGGGGGTGTGTGTGTGCTTGTTTGGGTGTGTGTGTGTGTGCTTGTTTGGGTGTGTGTGTGTGTGCTTGTTTGGGTGTGTGTGTGTGTGCTTGTTTGGGTGTGTGTGTGTGTGCTTGTTTGGGTGTGTGTGTGTGTGCTTGTTTGGGTGTGTGTGTGTGTGCTTGTTTGGGTGTGTGTGTGTTTGTTTGGGTGTGTGTGTGTGTGTGTGTGTGTGTGTGTGTTTGGGTGTGTGTGTGTGTTTTCACGGTCACAGACAGGATAAACTGTGATGTACTGCTGTTTTGTGGACTTCACTATTTGAAGTTGGTTCTTCAAACACCAAAAATATACTTCCCCCAAATTGTTCAGCCCGAGTTTACAGATGTATTTGTTTATTTACTTACTCAGTGTTTGTGTTGTATTTAGTATTTCTACGAATGATTTCTACGTATTTTTACGAATGTTCTTGTTCCATGTTTCTCCAGGACCCTAGTCAATGTCTACAAGTTACACCCATCGCCTGGCGTCCAGAAAGTGGGCATTTCAGCGTTTTATCACATTGTCTCTTTTGTTTGTGAGGACACCCAGAGGCACCCCCCCACGCGGCAGTTCTTCACCTCCTGCGTGGAGATTCTGGGACAGGTGTGGAATACAATATTGACTTTAAATCTGCAAACTCAGATCAGTGCGTAATGACCCCAGAGGAGGGCCCTGAGGGCCAGGGTTAAGAAGCACTTCTGTAATAAACAGGGTGTGTGTGTAAGGTTTTGCTGTACATACGTGTGACTGTGTGGAAGTTGGTGCGTGGGGGATATGCCGTTATAATGTTGTTAAAGGAAAAGTAACTAAAATAATATGCTGTCGTTACGTCACTGTATTCTTTAGCAACCAACACTTTGTTGTTAATTATGAGAATTTGAGTTCTCACTTTTTGGAGAAAAGGACAGTTGCGTATAAACTATAATCTGCTGTTTGCTGTGTGTGGAGAGTCTGAGAAGCACAAGCATGTTGTTGCTGTCCAATTAAAAATGTGTATCTCTCAAAACAGTAACTTTACAGGAGACGGAAAAAACCTTTTAACTTTCAGTGGAAGTCAAGGTAAAATTATTGTATTCAGAGACATTTTGGAGCGTTACTATTGTTTCATTCATGATGAAACTTTCACACAGTGTGAAGGACAGCAGCTCTGTTCAAATGACGTAGGAAATTAGAAATCGACAAATAATGGAGATGCGTTTTTAATTGGACAGCGACGATATGTTGAGGTGGATGTTTATTAAACAGTAACACAAACCTGTGCAAAACAAGGCTAAGGAACCCAAAGAGAAACCTAGGGGTGTGAGCAACACAACAGTGTAGAAACAGACACAATTAACCACAAACTACAGCTGTGTCTAAAATGGCCCCCTACTCACTATTCCCTACATTACTCACTATATAGTGCACTAATATAATGAGGTGAATTCAGGAGGGAGAGAACAATCTCAGACCTAACATCATGCAGTTTTTTAACCAAACATAGCAGTGTTAAACGTGTATCCACTATCCACAAGGGTACATTGGTTGTAAACTACTTGTTGTGGTGCATTGTGGGATTGTTGAACTTGAAAATAGTGCACTATATAGTGACTAGGGCACAATTTCGGACACAGTGTAAGAACAGAAAACAGGGCTTAAGTAGCTAGAAACAATAGGATGCACCTGTGAGCTCAGTCACATGACTATCACAGATGCTGGGCGTGGCTAGTGAAGAAGGTCACATGACTATCACAGATGCTGGGCGTGGCTAGTGAAGAAGGTCACATGGTAAAACACGAGAACAAAACACAGAAAACAGTGACAGATCCTGGGACTGTTTCTGAAGAACTCACAAAGAGCTGTGGGCTACTATCTGTGGTCAAACATTTAATACAAATACAAATGAGAAAATAATGTAAAATAAAATAGCCAATGTTTCTGACCATAGGACACATCTTGTCCTGGGAGCCTTGTCATTTCATCACAAGCAGATGTTTAAGTAAAAGCACAGGGTTAGGATTGTGTTCTGAAAGATGAACTCCTTGCACATCTTCTAAATCATATGAATTTCACGGGGCTGCAGGTCTTTATCCGGGACACTCAGACAGAGTGCAGGCGAGTACTGAAGACCATCCTCCTGAACCGGCGTCTGTGCAACCTGCTGTCTCCCTACTTCACCCCCAACGCCTCTCCGTCTGAGCTGGTGGATCTGTACGAGGAGGTGGTGACGGCGCTCCATGCCGACAGTGGAGACGTTATCTTCATGCTCCTCACCAAAGTACGTCTCTGTTTATATCAGTTTTTGTTCATTAAAAGCTTAATTAGACTTACACAAGAAGAGAAAAGTAATTAGACTGTATATGTCCAGTGCTGAGGGGTGTTTATACCTGTGCAGCAGTGTTTATATAGAGTTGATGTTTGTCAAATGGAGGGGTGTTTTTATGTGTAGATCAGGTACGATTAGAGATTGTTGAAATAGCGATCTTAGCTTTAGAAAGAGGTCAGATATTATTTTCACTTGATCCTTGGCACTTATTTTGAGTCCCAGTTAATTTACTTCTCTTTTCAGAGCGGAGAAATAGTCCAAAGTCTTCTATAAACCACTTCCTATGTTCTTAAGAGCCAGTTCTTAATCATGATTTTTTTTATTTAGTTTAAAAAGCTCGTACAAACCTAGTACCATCAAAAAGCATCGTGTGTACGTATCACCGGAAAACATGCAGCACCCACCCAGGGCAGTCTACTTTTCTTTGGTACCTTGGGTCTCAGAGAGAGCGGGATATGTACACTCTCTTATGGCACTTCTCCACTGCATGGCTCCTCCACCACTCGGCTTTACTCGCTGTTTGGTTTCGCTACCACAGCTTCCTCTTGAAACATAGCTGATAATGTCACAAAACCCCGTCTTTAACACAAACAGCGGGATTTCGAGTGATGTGAGATTAACTTTGAGATGCTGGACATAAGAGTCTGATGGGTCCGAGATATTGGAGGCTGTTCTCGCAGTCTGAGCATCTCACACACAGCTGTCTGTGAGCCGTAAAACACACAATAACACACACACACACACACACACACTGCAGAATGAATGTGGTTTATGACAATGCCAAGTGTGGTCAAAACATAGCACACCTCCGTATACACGACTTGGCCAGAAGTTTTTAGGTAGAGCTTCTCTGGTTGTGTTGCTCAGCACCCACGCAGCCTCATGCCGTTCAGACCCAGTACTTTTCATGCATTTCGAGCAGATGATTCAGGAGCGCTGGCCGTACACGACGGAGGATTCTAATGTGCCATCTGAGCTGTCATCCACGCACAGGATTTCTGAAATCACACAGTATCTACCCTGCTTTCAACAGTTAGATTGTTCCTATGGTCAGATGTTTACACGTAGAGCAGAAAGAGTTGAAGTCTGATCCAGTATTAACCCTTTCTTTCCTCTGGTAGTTTGACCTGGGCCAGTGGCTGTCTGTGGCTCAGCCTCGGTTTCCCAAACGAAGTCGACTGATGGAGCTCATTCACCTGGCGCTCACAGCCTGCAGCCTGGAGCCTGAGCCGGAGGTCCTCATGCCTTTCAACCTCTTCTGCAAACACTGGACACAGCTGCTGGTCTATCAGTTTCCTGACCACTACAGTGACTTTCTCCGACTCCTCACACAGAGTGAGTGCTCCACTCGATCACAGTGCCTACTCGGATCCCTCAGAGTGAGCTTGACTTGAAACCATCCCATTTAAAAGCATGGTTACTCTGGTTTTGAAATATGCACAGGGACAAGATTCATACTCGGGGTGTGTGTGTTTTAACAATGTTAAGTGTAATCAGGGCCAAAGTGTAAACCTGACCGTTTTTTATCTCCGTGTAAGGTTCCTCGGAGCAGCTTCTCAGTGCAGATTGCTGGAGGGCTTCTCTGCGAGTGCTTGGCTGCTGCTCTCATTCGAAAAAGAATGCATCCAGACCTTCCTCCACACACTCAGTCTTACTCTCACCTAAACAGGTACGGGTCTTTATTCATATTTTAACTGTTGTATAAAATAAAACAATACCCATATCCAGAGCCTACCTGGAATCATTGGGCGCACGGTGGGAATACACCCTGGAGGGGGCGCCAGTCCTTCACAGGGCAACACACACTCACACCTATGGACACTTTTGAGTCTCCAATCCACCTACCAACGTGTGTTTTTGGAGCATGGGAGGAAATCGGAGCACCCGGAGGAAACCCACACAGACACAGAGAGAACACACCACAATCCTCACAGACAGTCACCCGGAGGAAACCCATGCAGACACAGGGAGAACACACCACACTCCTCACAGGCATACACCCGGAGGAAACCCACGCAGACACAGGGAGAACACACCACACTCCTCACAGACAGTCACCCGGAGGAAACCCAAGCAGACACAGAGAGAACACACCACACTCCTCACAGACAGTCACCCAGAGGAAACCCACGCAGACACAGGGAGAACACACCACACTCCTCACAGACAGTCACCCGGAGCAGGAATCGAGCCCACAACCTCCAGGTCCCTGGAGCTGTGTGACTGCGACACTACCTGCTGCGCCACCGTGCCGCCCAAACAATACAGTTAAAGGGGAATATTAAAATTCGTTATTCAGTGCACATGCACTCGTCTGAGTGTGTCCAATCACAGCGCTTGACACGTGACGGCTAATTTGCGGGGAATGAGATAACATATTGAAAACTAGAGATTCTCTGTGCCTCGCCTGATGCTGCTGCTTGGGGGTGAGCAGTGTGTGGCTCATTATCATTTAAAGAAACAGGCCGCTCTGAACAGAGCTGTTTAGACAGTGGGTGAATGCTGCTTTAGGTCCTTGTGGTATTTTGACCAAAGCAGTTCACAGACATTTCATTAAGACACAGAACTGTGTTCCACTGTGGTTACGGTGTGTACTATCCCCCCGTTTTTGTTGTTTTTTTCATTAAATAAACAGCATTGAGAAGCACAGTGTAAATATTCATCACATCATCTCTTTAATCCAAGCCCGGCACCTTTTCATCCAGGTTGAAGAAACTATAGAGTGGCTCTCAAACTACTTCCTCAAGCTTCGCCTCTCCAAAGGGGACTTCCGCAGTTTTGGCCTCCTCTCCAAATGGAGGCCGTACATTGAGGAGGTCAAGCAGCTCTTTGAGTTTCTGATCACGTTCCTCATTGATCTGGAGCTGAACCACTGCAGCAAGGAGCCTCAGGGCAGTGCGAGACTGGTCAAAGGTGAAACAAAAAAAATATTTATTTAATATTTGACTTGAAGATTTTTAAACTTTTCTTAACATTGTGAAGTTTAACATTCGTAAAATACCTGTAAAATTAGTAATAATAAACTTTCCTGCTGCTTCGAATGACTGTGTTCACTTCATGTCCAAAGGTTTGTAGACGCTCCTTATGTTAAAGCCGGAGTAAGTGATTTGGTAGAAGCCCGTTTTTTGAAAAAATCCAACCATAAAAGTACCACCCCTTACATTCAGCCCTTGCTTCAAAGCCACGCCCCTAAAACACAAGAACGCCATGGGAGACAGAGGAGCACAAAGCCTCGCCTTCAGACACCATCCACCTTCCCCATGTCACACTCACATGTAGAAAACACTCTGACGTTCACCCTCTGGCTTTGTCCAGCCTCTTTTTATTGGAAGCCTTCTCTACCCCTGTCCTCCTTGTCTTTGTTAGCAGTGCTGCACCCCTCTGTGCCCTCAGTGCTGTGGATGCATGGTGAGGACAGAACGATATAGTTGATAGACATTTTGTCTGTTTTGATCAGTCCGAATGAAAGGATTGAACAGGGTGTTCAGAGTCCTGTGGCTGATATAAAAAAGGGCTGTATTTATGTCGTCAGGGTGTTTCCTTCACTGACGGCTGTCAGGATTTAAAAAGTGCTGCAAGAACTATAACACAAACCTTTCTAAAGACAAATCACCTGTTCCAGTTTTAAAATTTTGAGCCTGAAATGGGCTGTTCAAGGGCAGATGTATATGAGCTTAATGTATTTACCCAGTCCTGAGTCCCGTGTGTCTTTTATTTAATTCAGCTCTTCAGGACCTCCACTCAAAAACGGCTCAGCTCTTCAGGCCCTGGATTCTGGTTCTGGACACGGATGACGCAAGGTAAGCCTTACTTGTGCTTACTCATAGTTACATAAATGAGAAATGAAGCGATGACTAATATAATGACTTTCTTGCATATGCTTTTAATGCTTTCTTTTTAATCATAGCAGCCCTCGCTGTTCTCCCTGGCTTGAGTCTGATACCGCGGTAGCCGTCAGTCTGGTCGGCTTATACACACAGTTGGCGGAGACCTTGCATGACAAATTCAAAGGTGGGAAAGAGACTCTTGTGCCTTATAAATCAAGTATCGTCACTGTCCAATTAAAACCATGTGTCTCCATGTTTGTGGATGTTTGGTTACTGCATCTCCTTCACACTGGGTGAGAGTTTCATGACGAACGACCAATAGAAACGCTACAAAATTACTTGGAATTATTTGTAAAGTCAGTATTTTGTGAGATACATGTTTTAATAGATAATTGTACCCCTTGTATCTGATGTATTCTGCTACTTTAAGGTGCATCCATTAGACTGTGAGATGTTAAGATGGAATAATCTACATAGAAAGGCATGAAAATGAAGCTCAGGCACAATTTGAACTTGAGCTTCAGCTCACCATCCTCAATGCCAACAGTTGGCTAGAGAGGTATTAAACCCCCCTGCTTTGTGCTGTGGAGCAGTAGAGCTGTGTTCTGTGAAGTGATGGAGCTCCATTGGTTACCAGTGGAATGAGTTGGAGTGGTGTTTGTGATAGTGACGGGCCGATCCACATTTTTCCAGTTTATTTTCTTTCTGTTTTACTTTCTCCACTTTTTTCTCACTCTGCAGTATTGCCCATTATCTCTCTCTCTCTCTCTCTCTCTCTCTCTCTCCTGTCAGGGCCTCAGTTACATACTAAGATTGCAGCAGGTTCAATGGAATATGGATCGGTGCTGCAAACTTTATCCAGTTCAGGGCGGCGGTGGGTCTGGAGCCTACACAGAATCACTGGGAGCAAGGCAGGGAAACACCCTGGAGGGGGCGCCAGTCCTTCACAGGGCGGCACACACACACACCTACGGACACTTTTGAGTCTCCAATCCACCTACCAACGTGTGTTTTTGGAGCGTGGGAGGAAACCAGAGCACCCGGAGGAAACCCACGCAGACATAGAGAGAACACACCACACTCCTCACAGACAGTCACCCGGAGGAAACCCACGCAGAAACAGGGAGAACACACCACACTCCTCACAGACAGTCACCTGGAGGAAACCTACGCAGACACAGAGAGAACACACCACACTCCTCACAGACAGTCACCCGGAGGAAACCCACGCAGACACAGAGAGAACACACCACACTCCTCACAGACAGTCACCCGGAGGAAACCCACGCAGACACAGGGAGAACACACCACACTCCTCACAGACAGTCACCCAGAGGAAACCCACGCAGACACAGGGAGAACACAGGACTTGAACCCACAACCTCCAGCTCCCCGGAGCTGTGACTGCGACACTACCTGCTGCACCATCGTGCATCTGACAGCAGCTGACCTCGCTGATGTTGTTTTAGCTGGATTACATCAAAATCCTCACAGAAATCTTACACTGTCTAGTTTAAATACTTCCCAAAGGAACAGCCGTGTTCCCTGTCATTCCAGAAGCGGTTTTGAATGAGCAGTTGTTGTATGAGCATCACATTTCCTGTATGTGTGTATAATCTTTACTCATCCCTGGTTTATCCGAGCAGATCGCGTGTTGCCAGGACAGAGAGGAGCTATGTGGCTGCATCTGATGCACTACTGTGAGACCTGTACCTCACCCAAGATGCCAGAGTACCTTCTCTACACCTATCACACAGAGTACAGCCGACTGCCGTGGAAGGACCTCTACCCAGACGAGGCCCTCATGAGCCAGTTCTTTAATGTGAGACACCCACACACACTCATGCTGTGTTTTAGACCTAGCATTAACCTCTCGAACCACCTGACATGTCTCTCAGGTCTGAGTGCCGTCTGGAAATGTCTCACATACACAGCCACCTACTGATTTAATCGTTCTTTGAGATATGGGATGTTAAAGCAGTTTATATTAAACAGTCAGTGCCAGATCTTCTGTTTAATTCTGCAGTTAGTAAATAGAGGATCACAAATGAATTAAATGTTGTTTTCTCATTACACAGTTATAGGAGGATGTAACAGTAGGATAGAAAGTTTATTAATACAGCAGCTTTCAACATTTAAACAGGATATATCATGAAAAAGATCCCTTGTTCACTGCCTGTGCATGTCAGTCTTGGGATCTGGAGCCCACCAACCCACACACTGTGAAACAAGACCACCCAGTATTCTGTGGGTTGCTAACATCAGTAACTATGTCATAAAATGAGCCATTCTTATTTAGTTCTGCATTTTATGTAGTGGGCAGAGACTTTAGAATGGCCCCGCCCCCTCGTCTGAGTCTGTCCAATCACAGCGCTGGACCCGTATTTCTGTGAGAGCGCAAAGACGAGGTTAAACTCAGCAAAACGGACACAACGAGCGCGGAGAAATAAGAGCACTGAGTAAAAACGGAGAAGAAAGAGAACAGAGTGAAAACGGCTAAAAACCATAGCTTCTGCTCCAGACGTTTCATTAAAAAACTTTAAGAACATTAAGAGTTCCACTGTGAAGAAGAGGGAGAAAATGTCCACTTTAATGTTTGTAATAAATCTGTAACTGGTCTAAACCCAAACTCACACAGACTTTAGGACACAGTATTGTCCCCAAGAACAGAACAAACCCATCACAGTCTTCTGCAGCTTTTTCCCGATGGAGCTCAGAACCAACACAGCGCTCAATAAACTCTTCACTTTTCACACTGCTTTGTTTTTAGGTTCTTTTCTGTTTAATAAAATGATAATTGTCATTTTTAATACGACACACGGTCACCGTAAAATAACAACAGAGCATCCTACTCACTCTCTCTAGTGAACCAGCCACTTTGGGTCAACGGTCAGTTTCATTACTTCCACGACTTACTGCCTGGGGAAAAAAAGCTTCAGGAACATTATTTATTCTCATTAATTTATTACAAATTAGCCACAGATTCAGACAGAATGGTCAGATGGTTCGTCATTTGATTTTACCCATGTGAGTATAGGTGAGTTAATGAGGAATGGTGAGGTCAGAGCTCTGTAGGGTCGTGTAGTCTTCAGTACAAAACGTGGATCCTTGTCCTCTGTGGTTTCCGTCCTAATCGTCAGTCTGTGTCCTCCAGGTGGAAAGAGGGAGTCCAAAGAGCTGCTTCCTGTTCATGGGAGAGGTGCTGTGTGAAGTTAACTGGGTCAGTTCATTAAGCGATGCTCTGAGCCCTCAGCCCAGCGCCAGCGCCCACACGATGGTGGTCTACCTCCTCTACCTGATGGTCTTCCTGGCGAAAGAGGACCACCTTCTGAACAAGCCTGTGAGTTCTGTCAGGAGCCTTTATCGCTTTTGTGTTCTCCGCTGAATTTGATCAGTTTCAATAAAGAAGGTCAGTTTTTTAGGATGGGGACCGTTTGTTTATTTTATGCACGGTCTTTAAAATAAAAGCACAGCTAAAGCTCTTCTTCACTCGTGTTATGTACAGCAGTGTTTTAGGGACGCGTTACAGAAAACTAAAGAGACGTTTTACAGAATTAATTCATAATACGTCAAGAAACAAGTCAAAAATTCTAAATTTAATTTCAGGACTGAATTCAGTTCATATTTTGGGCTTTTTTTTGGGTCCTGTTTCAAGTGTAGGTCTATAACGCTTTCGAGTGTGTGTTTTTGTGATGAAACCTCAGTAGAGTAAATGTAATATTGTTGCAGAATCTAATTTTTGAATTTTCAGTCTCCTCTTTTTTACTTATTTATTTATTTATTTTTTTGTTGAGAAGATTTCCCTCCGTGCTCAGACACCTACCGTAAACCCCAGTGTAGACACACACATGGAAACCTTGGCAGAAGGCGTGACCGCGATGCTCAGGACTGACATGTAGTAGTCCACAGGACTTTTATTCTTGAAATGAATCTTGTATCGTATCTTTTTTTTAACAATTGGCTTTTACACGCTACCAGAGATAAAACATCTGTTGAAAAGGGAGTGGTTTTCACTGAAATTACAGTTTTAAATGTATTCATATTCACATTGTAATCACTGTCACATACATTTAACTCACACAAATACACTTAGGAGTTGCATCAAAAGAGGCTCTATTTCTCATTTAAGAACTGTTCCTCAAGGGGGTGCTGTTGTGTTTTTGCATCAATGATATTTTGTGTTGTTACACTTCAAATGTGCTCATATCTCCTGGATGCTCTGCAGCAGTCCTCACGGTTGATTAGAAAGTTCAGATCACTTAACGTGAAATAACCAAGGTCATTCTTCCTCTCCAGGAATCCTCTCTTTTGAATCTGCTCGGTCAGTCAACCTCTTTGCCCTGGCACCTGGTGGACTTCTCTTCTTACCAAAACGTTACCGCCTACGTGAACACACACTACCCAGCTTCCCTTGTCCTCAACCAAGACGTGTCTTCACAGCTTGTTATTAAACTCCTCAAAATGGCTGCTGGCTTTGGATCCAACCTAGACGGATTACACCACAAGGTTAGCGCGGCGCATCCCCGAGGGTGGAAACGCACAGAAACTAAAGATTTATTTTTATTTTAGTCTTTAATATGGACCTTTGGGACCTGCCCTGACCTTTCTGCTCTTTTCATAGGATATGACTCTAAAATGTCAGGCCTTTCTACGTCTGATGGTACAGTTTCTGACGTCCCTGGATCAAAACGGAAACATCAGTCTGGCCTCCCTGGAGTCAGAGATGGAGAGACTTTTGGAGTGCATCGTCGTTTTCAACCCTCCTGGTGAGAGAGCACTGATTTCTTTTGGCTATTTTGCTTCTGCAGAAGCGTCATGTCACAGATTGTCAGCAAACGAACATCATTGAGACACTTGAGTCATTCCGGTCAGATACATTTATGCCAGTCTTTAGTTACCAAATATACAGGATTTCTGTAATGTTTTCAAGAATGGGGGCTAAAAGTAGGAGGCTGGCAGCACTCTGAGGGCCTTTTCACACAGAGTATGATTTTTTTTTTCGCACTTAAAAAACGGATGTGATTTTTAACCTTCACACCGGGTCCGACGCATTTCCGATCTCAGCTCTGAAACCACAGGAAGACACTGTGAGAAAGAAATGAAGAAATGGATTTATTGAGTAGGAACAATGATGAATTTGACATTTTACTGTAAACACTGCAGCTAAAGGCCACTCTGAACCCCCCCATACACCCCCCCGCCCCCCGTCTCCAGAGCAACACGAGAGTTCAGCAGTGTTTCCGAAGCTCACGGGGGAGTTTAAGGCTCTGTTTCTGCTTGTGGTTTCTTTCATTAAAAGGGGTTTTTTCTTTAACCTCTGCATTTCAGCTTTGTGTTCTGCTGTTCAGCCATCATCTTCCTGCTCATTTGTTTGGTATGTAACCATGACAACGGTGCTTTAATTGGTCGGCCTGATTTAATGCATCCGTTAAACGCAGGAAATAGTACAGGTTCTAATTCAGTGTCGCAGCCCGTCAGTTTCGGACTCGGCGAGAAGGACAGCGTTAATAAACATGTGTTTGTTTTCAAAACTTGACTTCCTTTTTTTTTTCCCTACCGTTTTTGGTGTGAAAAGGCCTTAATACTGTTTTCAAAATGGCCCCCTATTTACGTTAAGGGCACTGTTGAGTGAGTTGCCATTTTTCTCTGAGTGTCCAAAGCCTAAAGTGAAATGCGATCATGATTTTGTGGGCAGTACAATCTCCCACAATGCACTGGTAATTTATAGTGAACATCGTAACACACCACATGAGCTGGATGTGGACCATGATGCATTGCGAGTTTCTTTGTGACTATACCACAGACAGTGGGAGTGTCCAAAGTCACTTGTGTTTGTAGATCTTCGTGGTGAACTAAATAGTGCTTCACCAAACAGCACAATGCTCCTCAGTGTTTGCTCTATGTCTGTTTAAGGACACGGTACAAGGAGTAGATAGAGGTAGGTGCAGAAGATTTATTTTAAAAAGCAGCGATGAGAACATAAAACAGAAGGTAAAACACAGACGGCTAAACAAGAAACCGACAACTTAAATACACTGGACAGAAAAAGGGGCTAAAGACTAAACAGAAGCTAGAGACTAACACAGAGAAGATAAACACTGAACATAGAACCCAGCAGGAATCAGAAACCTGGACAAGAAGCACAGACCACAAACATACAAGAATCCACACACACAACCACAACGACCCACAACCAGGAAACAGAGACATTGACTACAAGACGACAACTCGAACAAGAAACACCTGGACACTAATTAAGACACGTGACACTAGAAACACAAGAGAAGGGTATCACATGACCTAGGGAGCAATAACAAGAAACAGTACAAATCAGAATACAAAACTATTCTCTATTGTTGAGAGATGACAATCCCTGGTGATACCTCAGCCATCCAAAGCCGGTAGTCCTAAGAGAGCACAGTAGGCCTGGGTGGGTGGTGTTATAACACATTACAGCACTGTGATGGTGCAAGCTAGCCCAGCTAGCACCAGAATTATCTAATGCAACGCTCACAAAGGGTAGTATGAGGCAGCTTTGATATACTGACCTGGAATCCCTCTGTAGAAATGGGTATGGGGCAAAAAGGAGGTAAAGGGAACTGGGGCAGCTTCTTTCAGGGAGGGAGCGGGTCCTCTGTGGGTAAACCCTGTAGGAAAAGAAAGAGTTAATAAATGTATACATGTGAGAATACTTACCGGTAATGCTTAGAAGCATGATGTCATGATCATTTAATACTCTCTGCCCACTTCCAGAAACAGACCTGCAGCAGAGGCACATGGCCACGTGCAGTCTATTCGCAGAGATGCTGACTTTGCTCAATGGAGCGAGTGTGTCCACGGCAGAGGGACTCGGAGCTAAGCTCCACTCCTGGGTGGAAAAAAGGGCCCGGAGCCCACTGGTGTTACCACTGCTCACCGCTGCCTGCACTTGTTTGGCCTCTGTCCGCCACATGACGCGCACGACCGAGGCCTGCATGCTGTCCTACTTCACTGACGGTAATATTCTAGGACCTTGGTGCTAGTCTCCGAGCCGTTTCGACGTGTCCAGCTCTCTGAAAGCGCTTGTTTGTGAATGTCTCTCTCTCAGGTGGCTCTGTGGATCAGTACTCGGGCTGGGGGCCCATCCTCGTCTCTCTGCAGGTTCCTGAACTGACTGTGGAGGACTTCATTCAGGAGAGCCTGGCCTTGGGCAGCTACCTCACGCTCTATGTGTATATCCTCCAGAAGCTCAACATGGAGCAGACCCTGCTGAATGAGAACAGGATTCTGGTGCTGCTCAGCTCCTGGATCAACCAAGTCTTTCCCAGGTTTGTGTTGTAGCTTTTTATACAGAGCAGCGCTTTATTCCCAGGAAACTAGCGGTGCTCTGAAGCAGCTCTGCCAGTCTGCAGTGATGTCAGAGGAGCCGCTAGACTTAGGTTAAATTTAGGGCCTCAGAATATTTCCACAATCATCTGTTATCTCCACTGCATTAAACTAAGACAATACACCAGTGGTTATAGAGATTATAGAAAATACTGACATTTGTGGGTTTCTTTGTGTCTCGCTGATAATTCACAGGGCGTCAGTGCTCCTCTTATGGGGTGTTTATCTGCTCATGTGTAACTCGAGTTCTGTTTTGTAGCACTTTCACTCTGTGTTTACTTTATCACCGTTAGCGCTCTACCTGTTTTAGAGTCAGTTCCACCTTAAGTAATCTAAAACTGCAAAAAATAATTCAATATTACCCCCCTACGGAGCAGGAATAGAGCAGCATCCACATCACGGTTCATGCTCTTTAACTTCTGGAGTCTCTCCGTTGTCTAAAAACCCCCAGACGGTGTTTCTCTGCCGTAAACTTCGTAAACACATTAGTGCTGTTTCCAGTGCAAACCGACTGCAGAGCAGCACATGGAGAGGAGACATTCACAGAAATGTATAAAAAGTGTTTTTGATTAAAATCGTGAATGTCTCCTTTAATTTCAAACGCCCACCGATCCAGTTTTTCTAGAACACCCTGAGGAGGTGTTACTCTGTTACAATTGTGCCTTGGCAAACGTGAATGAGACTCAGATCATCTGCCTTCTTCCAACAGTTAGTTCTCTAAATGTTATGCTTGGGATTTTCTGGCCGCTTTAGTGCTCTGCAGAATCCACCCAGTAGACGACATTGATCTGAGATGAACTGCTCATTGTGATTGTGTCTTTAACTGCAGTGGTCCAGCAGACGAGGCCAAGCTGTTCCTGTGGTGGCACAAAGCCTTGCACCTGCTCCAGGTTCAGGTGGATCTGGGTGACCCATGTGGACTGGACACTGTGATTCGGGCTTTGATGGCCTTCCAGACAAGCCTTGTTCAGCTGGGTGAAGAGAGGCTGAACTCTGGGATCCTGGGAGCCATTGGCCTGGGGAAGAAGTCTCCGCTCTCTAACAGGTGAGAGACACTCATTTCTTCTAATATTATATTTCCTTTTGGCCTCGTTTCCTCTGGGGGTAGGACGGCCCTCTGTCCCCATTCACTGCCAACAGTGCTAGCTAGAGTGGGTGACTGATGTGACAGATCTGGGCTGTTTGCATTCTCCTCTGATGCGCTAAATTATTCAGTAATGTGTCGGTTCGAGTCGGTTTGAAAAGAAGTTATGAGTTGGACTCGTGTTTCAGAACACAGCCTTTAACATTCATTGATATTGACTTTAACCCTTTAAGGCCCATGGCTGTTTCTTCAGTTTAATGTAGTCTTTTCTGTTAATAACATAATGTTATCAGTGCCCTTCTTACTTTTCCCAAGAACCATCTACAGAATCTGCTCCTGTGATTAACTGAATGTGCAGAACCACAAAAGTAATATTGTACACGTGCGGAAAGACTGCAGTTTCCTCTGTTTTTTACTCACTCAGTGTGATGCTTTTTTAAACTTGGCAGACGTTTTTTAAATATTGCTGTATGACTTTAGAATAAGACTGCACTTATAAAGGTTTATAAATGTAATAAAATCTGTTCATTTATAGTTATTAATTATGGTGTTAATACATTAATAGTCATTAATAATCAACAATGACCTGTTGTTTGCCAAATAATGAACCCACATCCATCTGCACTGTTAACCCTCAGATCTTGCCGAATACTGACCTCACTGTGCCTCCTCCATCAGTCGACATTAACCCCGTCAGCTCCAGCACAGATTTGTTAATGAGTTTAACCCTTTAATGAATTAACCACCAGCAGAGTGTCTTTTTAAACATCAGTGAAAATGTGGTGTGGACTTTAACACGTGAAATGACTAAATTCACCTTCTCAGGTCTGAGCTCATTCTTTCGCTTGATATTTTCTGTACATTCTCACACTTTCAGTATTAGACAAACAAAGAGGTCACTGCCGCACTTCCTTTCTCTGTGTTACAAAGAATTATTAATGACATTCATAGTGTTTACAACCTAATTAGTAACCATGCAATAAACAGGCATTCAAACCATGTATATGTCTTTATAAATATAGTCTTTTTTAAGGGGACATGCGGCTAACAACAGATATTTAACTGGCTACTAATACATAGGGAATTTGTCTCATGTTCATTGCAGGTTTCGAGTTGTTGCTCGCTGCATGTCAGCATTCCTCCTGGTGCAGGTGCCTTCTGAAAATCAGCTACGCATTCATCCAGGGACAGAGCTGCAGCTGTCTGCTAAAGCCCAACAGGTCAGAGCCTCACTGCTCCAGCTCCACCCTTGAATCTTCACATCTGACGCATGTCATGTAGCCCTTTTCCACCAGTGAGGGACTGGTTCAGTTCCCGTTCGTGCGCCTAATTTTGAAAGGTTTAGCACATTGTCACCTGGGGGTGGGCGTTACCCACATTTTTCATTGGTGTCGGGCTGTGCTTATATCTGTGAGCACAAAGTCAAGGTGCTGTGTGTTGTAGCTCAGCACAGCTCGACACTACACACACACACACACACACACACATTGACGATAAAAAACAGTTTCTGAAAGTTTCAGCGCCTGCTGCTGGAGGAACAGAGAAGCACAGTTGGAGCTAACAGACACTTGTGGTTTAACACACACCACAGCAGATGATTCTCCAGTGAAACTGAGGCTCAAATAACACACATTTAGAGATAAAGCCTCACAGCTGTTGAGTGAAGGCTCTTCTGAGTGTTTTGTCTGTTTTAGCTTCAATCCTCTCTCTTTTAACCCAAACTCAGCCCCAAACTCACCCCCCCGCACACACACACACACACAAACACACACGTTTTCAGAGTGTGACATCACCAGTCAGTGCCGTCCCACAGTGCCCCCTCTCTGTGGCTCTCTTAAATGCACATGAATGAACACTGGCCTTGTACCTAACGAATTACACAACACACACACATCATAAAAAATTCCCTCGTTTTCAGATACCGTCCACATTTTAAATACTGTGGTATACAGTGTTATATTTCTACCGCCCAACTCTATTTCCATCAACATAAACAGGTTCCAGACCTGGACTCCAGACCCAGGTTCTCCAGCACAAACCGTGATGACGTCCGTGGATGTGTCAGGATAAAGGAGCTCAGTAAGGAGCACTGATCTGAAAACAGAAAAGCAGGAAAATACAGTGTGTGTGTGATTCCTGGGGCTGTGGTCACACTGACTCACCATTACATTACTCTGCTGTTGCTCACTGTTCACAAGCTCCACAGGAGCCACACTCTGATCTGACTGCGCTGTAAACAGTGGCTGAACCATGACTCTGTCCTCACTCTGTTCTTTTATCCTCTGGCTGTGGTGCTCTCCTGGTTACAACAGTTACTGTTTAAAACTGGGCTGATTCACTGGGTCGAAGAAACCAGGTCAAGAACCAGAGCTCATTTGGTCGAAAAGGGCTAAGTATGACCTCTATTTTTAAGTCTGCTGTCTCTGTGTTTCTTTCCTCAGGCTTTGGCGGTGCTGGAGGCCATGCCGGGCAATAAGCAGTACTCAGAGCTGCAGCAGATTTTGAGCCAAGCCTCTCAGTTCATCAAGTACCCCGGACACTGCCTACGCGACAGCAACCGCCTTTTATCCCTACTCATCAACTCCCTCTACACTGAGCTCCACTACCTGGACATCATTCGCTAGAGAGCCCTGGATCACGACTGGTCGCCAAAGCCATGTGTCTGTTATCTGGCCTCAGGCACGGCACCGAGGACCCGGAGAAGGAAGCATGGCTGGCTGCAGGAGGGGAGCCTCTGGATCGGGAGAAGCAAATCAATGACTCGGCTCTAGACTTTCACCTCTGTCAAGAAGCTTGAATATTTAAAAAAGCAGTGGCAAACAGTACATCTTCAACTCTTTAAAAATACAGCACATGTTCAAGCCAAGGTTCAAACACGAAAAGCATGTGGGGTGTGTCATTTCTTTTGTACATGGGTAAAAACCTCACTGGTTCTTAAGTTTTGGGGAGTTTTTTTGAGGCAAATGAATGACAGGTAAACAGTGGAAATGTAGTCACTGAGCTCTAGACGCATCGAGACCCCGTTCACACCTGGCATTGACAGGCATCCAATCTGATCTCCAGTGACTGGAACAAATCCTGGATGTGTACGGGGTACAAGGCATCACCCAAACCACATTCGGAGTGTGTGTGTGTGTGTGTGTGTGTTTGTGTGTGTAAATTGGTGAGCCAACACGGCTTGGTTATGTTTATTATATTTCTAGAACAAAAACTGTGAGTGTTGTGTGCACTACCCCTCCCCCAGTCCAATCACAAGCGCTCACAGCACGTGTTTAAAGTGCCAGTTGTGAACATTAGTGTGTTTAAAGTGCCAGTTGTGAACATTAGTGCGTTTCGACAGTCATTTTTGATTCTAATGCCAAGTGTGACCTGAGCCAAAGGCTAAATTTGTCAAAATGTTTCACTGAGAAGAGGCCAATTTCCTAAACCTTGGCCTGTGTTCCGTCTGCTCCCGAATAAAGCCGAGTCGGGCCGTTAGTGTTCTCCTCTCAGCGAGGAGCTCCAGTAGGTGGCAGTCTGAAAAAAGCAGTGGAGCTTCTCGTGTCTCTGAGGAAACGTGTGCATCAGCCTGGTAGCAATGTGTGTTTGGAGGAGAGACATCAGCGGTGACAAAAACATCTAAATATTCTTGATATGTCTGTGTTTTATGAATGTAGTATTTTAGAGGTCGGTGGGTTGAGGTTTGGGAGAGTCTCTGTTATAATCCAGAGGGACTTTCATAGGCTGCATTTCCCAAAGTTGCCACAGGTTCATGTTGTAAGCTTCATTCGCTCTGTTTAACTCTGTCAGTGACCACTGACTCTTCTAGGATCATCGTGAACTGGCTCCACATACAGAGACCGAACGGGCTGCAGAGTCACATCCAGAACTCAACCGGCCTCCATACTGCTCTCTCTCTCCCAGACACTTCTCTTTCCCTTCGTTTCCATGCTGTTATTGAAGCAGTGACTTTCAAAGGCGCTCTGACTTCAAATCACACGCTCATTTAATGCAGGCAGGAGTCAAAGGTTCATTCAGCAGATCTTTTATGGATGGATGCTTTTAAAGATTTCATGAATTGTGTTCACACACACACACGCGCGAGAGCCTGCTGTTAGCTTGGTATGTGGGTTTAATTAAACATGCTTTATTACCTGAGTGTGTATTTACACTGATGCTCTTTGTTGTTAATCCATTGGTTAATCCACTGGGGCTTTGTGTCAGAATCCAGGAAACTGTTGTTTAAAGCACAAACTCACTTTCTCCTCTCACAGGAGCCTAGGACACTGAAAGGGACTGACGATGAGAGGGAGCCGTGTCGTATTCTTCTTGCCTTAAAACAAGCGTGAACATATGTTGCAGTGTGTGGCTGTTTTGTATCGTGCCGTGGTCCGGCTCCAGACCTCGCTGTTGTTGTGCGTTACTGATGTGAACAGCCACTGACTACAATACAATACTCACAAAGAACAAAGTGCTGGTGTCTGTTCTTTTCTGAGGATGGGCTCAGCTTTGCTTTCGATCAACAGTGTGTTTATGTTCATTCATTAATTTATTAATTTATTCATTCATTCATTCATTCATTCATCAGTTTTTCTGCTGGAACCACTCCGTCCTGTTCAGTGTCACAGTGGGACCGGAGCTTACCCAGAACCACTGGACACAAGGAGGAACACACCCAGGACAGAACACCACACACACACACACACACACACACACACACACACACACACACCTGTGGACAATTTCACACATTCGCCCTCGGTCACTCGTACACACACACACATACACACAGGTAGACAGTTTCACATACTCATCCAGTCACAAGTGTGGACATTTTAACACACCCACGTGCACACACACTTATGGACAATGTCACACACCCAGTCACACACACACTTATGGACAATGTCTCTCTCTCACACACACACACACACACACACACACACACACACCCCTGTGGACAGTGTTATTTGCGTTGTTTTGCTCTCTCAGTGACCACAGACTGCTCTATGATCATTCGGAGTCGCGTGTCGGAGCCTGATGTGTCTTTGTTTTAAATCTTTAAAGCTGCGATTGTTGTTTTAAAACAACAGTTCCTCAACAGCTCAGTGACGGTGTGAAGATCGAAGGACAGGAGTTGTGCTGGATCACAGCTCCGACTCATCCCAGTGCTATTGGAAAGAGCTAAAACTCTCCTGAGAACACAGGTCCCCTGCCCCACAGCCGCGTGCTGAGTATTGGAGAGTGTTGGAGAGTGATGGAGATGGTAAAGAGTACAGCCTTCTTCTCACAGAACGTCTCACTTCCACATCCTCGTCTGTAAATGTCAGAAGCTAGTCTTGCACTGGGGACATTGTGTGACTGATCACACCTCCTCAGCTGTTGCTATGGTTATCAGCAGTTTGACAGGCAGCACCGGGAGGACGGGCTCAGGGAAAGCAGACAGCAGATGGGAGGGTGGGATGCATGTACTGATAAGTAGGAGGTATGTCCTCACTGCTGTTTTCTCACTGTTTAGAGCCTGCTGAATCCCACCCTCCCCTCGCTCCTGACTGCACTCTGCGGCACTCGGCCGTGTGTGAAGCGGACAGCTTGGCGAGAGCCTGAGAACCTGTGATGTGCGAGACCCAAACACTCAAACACATGGCGTTTTGTCTGCTCCTGAGGAGAACCGGGCCCAGAGCTGTCCTCTGTACATTCGGCGCACTCGAGTGAGACGTGGCCTTGGAACGTGAGATTCAGTGAACATCCATCGGATGGCAGCAGTATGGCCCTAAACATATGCTTGGGTCCAATTTGCAAGGCTCTGTCAGAGGAGAAGCAAGCTTTCTGCTTCAGATACAACACTGACAACAGTTGCCAGTCCGCTGTAAGCTCCAGAGAGGATCGGTGATGATGGCTACACTTCTGCAGTGCTTTTCTAGACCCTCAAAGCGCTTTACAATCAACCACCAGCTCGTAGCCTCCACCTGGACGATGCCACCGCAGCCGGTCCTCGCCACACATCAGCTATTAGGTAGTGAGAGGAGGGGAGGGAAGGACAGAGCCGAGTTGTTTAAGGATGGGGACGATCAGGAGGACAGAGGTGGCAGTTTGTCGGACGTCTGGTTAAACACTGTTTTCCAGAAACTGCCCCCTGACCTTTTACAAACTCAGAAGGTCAGAGAGTTACATCCATAGCATGGTGCTGTTTGTTCTGTGCAGTGTCCCTGTCGATGCACCCAGGCATTGGGATCCACACAGACCACAGGCACAGCGCCCACTGTTGGCCCCAACAACACTACCTCCAGCACCCCAGATAGGCTCAGCAGCAGTGGATCTGCATGGTCTGGTGTTCTTGTGCGATGTGCAACCTCTCCAGTACCTTCCCCCAGTGCGTGCAGGTTTGTGCCTCCAGAAGCCGTTTCTCAGTCATTTCAGGCCGAGACATTTAACTTTTTTCCCATTTACAGAGCCAGGGCTATGTACAAACACTGGACATTTTTCCAGTGCACTTCCAGAGCAGAGAGCAGTACATGGTGAAGAAACGTTCTTTGAATCTTATAGAAAGTGAACATAGCTTTTAATTGTGTGTGTGTGTGTCTGTGTCTGTGTGTGTGTGTGTGTGGTGAAGGCGTGTGTCTAAGGATTGTTCGTTGCGGTGCTGGGGCTTTAAGACAGGCTTCACCTGCTGGGCTTTAGCTTGTGGCAGTTGCATTAACAGTCCATTTGCAGACTTTGATTTCAAGCCTTCATCTGTTCCCTACAGTGAGAGCCAAATGGCTGCAGTCACTGACAAGCTCCGTCTACGTCAGTGTTTTCTGTTTATTGAAGGAGAAATAAAATTAAAAGGTGTGAGTCCTTGAAGTCCTAACATTTCCATTCAGGAGGCGACTACAGCGAGGGCCTTCGATTAGAACCTAGTCACAGATCTGGAGAGAGACACTTCTCAGAGCATTTGACTAACGTCCAGTCACCTGTAGACACCCCTTATATTCACTGAAGTTTTTATGGCTATTAAAGAATGTTAATTAAATGTTACCAGAAAACTGACTCAGTGTAAGACACTTCAGCCCAAGGGGGCGCTAGAGGAATGAATACTCTGGGTCAAAGCATTCACTGTACTCTCTGCTTTAGTGTAATATTCACAGTGATGTGGCAGTTGTCAGCGTCCAAATTTCTTACCCACCTTTGAGTTATTCAAAGTTCCCCTTGTCTTCAGACAAAGTACCATTTCCTCCTTCCCCCTGGGAGCACAGTCACTGCATCTTTCCTTGTTAAGTGTAAACTTCCCCGTGCGACTTCTCCATATGGTGTAGGGGACAAAGGGTAACAGAGGGGAGCTCAGCTTGTGCCTGCTTCTTTATTCTGTCTAAAGATTAATGTCAAAGAGTCATGTTTTATAATTAATTCATAACATTCATTCATTGTCTTATTCAGTTCAGGGTCGCGGTGGGTCCGGAGCCTACTCAGAATCACTGGGCGGGAACACACAGTCCTTCACAAGGCGACCCACTCCCACCTGTGGACACACAGACAGTCACCCGGAGGAAACCCACACAGACACAGGGAAAACACACCACACTCCTCACAGACAGTCACCCGGAGGAAACCCACGCAGACACAGGGAGAACACACCACACTCCTCACAGACAGTCACCCGGAGGAAACCCACGCAGACACAGGGAGAACACACCACACTCCTCACAGACAGTCACCCGGAGGAAACCCACGCAGACACAGGGAGAACACACCACACTCCTCACAGACAGTCACCCGGAGGAAACCCACGCAGACACAGGGAGAACACACCACACTCCTCACAGACAGTCACCCGGAGGAAACCCACGCAGACACAGGGAGAACACGCCACACTCCTCACAGACAGTCACCCGGAGGAAACCCACGCAGACACAGGGAGAACACGCCACACTCCTCACAGACAGTCACCCGGAGGAAACCCACGCAGACACAGAGAGAACACACCACACTCCTCACAGACAGTCACCCGGAGCGGGACTCGAACCCACAACCTCCAGGACCCTGGAGCTGTGACAGAGACACCACCTGCTGTGCCACTGTGATGCCCCCAGCATTGGGCTGTGGAGCAGAAATGCATTGGGCATGTGGAGTGGCAGAACTAATCATCCTACATCAGTTACTGACCTCACTAACATTCTCATGCCTGAAGGTCATCAAATTCTCACAGCAAATGTGCTGAATAAAAAAGCTCTAACACATTCCCAGAAGAGTAGAAGCCGTTACTGCAGCAAATGGGGTGCGGAGGCTTTTTTTACCCTTCGATTCAGAAGAAACGCTGGATGTTTCAGATTAATTTGTACGTGACGGCCCCTGGCCTCCTGCAGCTCTTGCTTGCTGTTTGTTCACGGTGAAAACACAGTGTACTCCTCCACACTGTCCTTTTCTTTCATGATGAAGGGTCTCTGTGCATCGCAGACTGAACGATTCAGAACAAATCCAAATGAAACAAATGGGGTTTCAGTCTGCTTTCCCTTCGTGCACTTTTTATTTTTTTCTTTTCGAGCACGTTTCTCAGGCTCATTATTATGCGCAAGGGCAGTGTTTTCAGAGTGCGTCTGAGTGCAGGAGATGCCCTGTTTCTCACTGCTGAGAGAGAGAGAGAGAGAGAGAGAGAGAGAGAAAGAGAGAGTGAGAGAGAGAGAGACAGAGAGAAAGTGGGAGAACGAGAGAGAGAGACAGAGGGAGACAGAGACAGTGAGAAAGAGAGAGAGAGAGACAGAGACAGAGAGAGAGAGTGAGAAAGAGAGAGAGACAGAGGGAGACAGAGACAGTGAGAGAGAGAGAGAGAGCGAGAGATAGAGGGAGCAAGAGACAGAGGGAGAGAGAGAGAGAGAGATTCTCACTGCTGAGAGACAGAGAGAAAGAGAGAGAGAGAGAGAGACAGAGGGAGACAGAGAGAGAGAGAGAGAGAGAGAGTGAGAAAGAGAGAGAGAGGGAGACAGTGAGAGAGAGAGAGAGCGAGAGACAGACAGAGAGGGAGACTGAGAGATAGAGGGAGCAAGAGACAGAGGGAGAGAGAGAGAGAGAGAGAGAGATTCTCACTGCTGAGAGAGAGAGAGACAGAGAGAGAGAGAGAGAGAGAGATTCTCACTGCTGAGGGACAGAGAGAGAGAGAGACAGAGAGAGAGAGAGAGACAGAGAAAGTGGGAGCAAGAGACAGAGAGAGAGAGTGAGAAAGAGAGAGAGATTCTCACTGCTGAGAGAGAGAGAGAGAGAGAGAGAGAGAGAGAGAGAGAGAGAGAGAGAGAGAGCTGGGTAACTTGGCCTGAGCTGAACCTCACAGCTCCACACTGTCTTCTGTAAACACAACAGAGCCATTACGTCTGATAAACTCAGGTCTAACTCGTATCTCCAACAGTGATTCCAACAACAGCCTTGGTGCAGTCATGAAACTACCACTGAGGATGTTCCTGTTGAGGATTTGCTCACGAGAACAAGAGCATCAACAGCTTGTTCTCGACCCTGAACACCACCCTCAGGGTGTGTTCTCCCCTGGTGCCCAGTGATTCTGGGTAGACTCCGGACCCACCGCCGCCCTGAACTGGATAAGGGTCACAGACAATGAATGAATGAATGTATAATTGCAGCAAATTATGTGATAAATAATAGTTTTTCATCAGTCCACAGCCACACCGTTAGGAAAACACTGTTTGATGATGCTGGCTATAAACATAATAATGATACAGTGTGATACCTGTGGGATTTCACCAGGGGATCGTTTATAATAAAGTCAAGTGTTTCATCCTGCTGAGTGATGTACTGTGGGGAGGCTTGTTATTGATGTTAAGAGTAGATAACTGTGGATGGTCTCTCTCTCTCTCTCTCTCTCTCTCTCTCTCTCTCTCTCTCTCTCTCTCTCTCTCTCTCGTTGTCTGCCCCCCCCTATCTCTCTCTCTCTCTCGTTGTCTGCCCCCCCCCTCTCTCTCTCTCTCTCGTAGTCTGTCTCCCCTCTCTCTCTCTCTCGTTGTCTGTCTCCTCTCTCTCTCTTTCTCTCTCTCTGTCTCTTTCTCTCTCTCGTTGTCTGTCTCCCCTCTCTCTCTCTCTCCCCCACAATGCCACTCAGGTCACTGTCTCAGACGAGTGAGTGGGATGCTGTGGGGAGTGAAGAGAGGATGAGGCTTGTTTCCACAGCAAGACCATCCTGTCGTAGGCTGGGTATTTCTGGAATGAGCTCTGTGCGCCTGCAGGGAAATTCAGAGAGGTAGAAAAGGAGAACGTGGAGGAACATTGAGTAGAGATGTCTCATACGTCTCCAGTGTGAGAGAACCTTCCGTCCCTTCTCACAAACAAAGGCGGAGAGGGGGCGTCAGTGTGGAGCCGTCCAGGGACAAACCCCCCTCGTTTCCTCGTTGTGTTTTAGCTTATTTACGTTCTACTGAATATGTGTCTTAAAGCTCATTTCTTGCCCTTTTTAAACGATGCTACCTTCACGAAGGCGCGGATGTTAAGCCACACGTCCACTAGAGGGTGCAGCTCAGAGTCAAACGTTTTGGACAAAAACAAATGCGGTGACAGCGGAGGAGGTGGGGGTCCATGAGGTTTTTAAACTCATCGTAACTTGTGAATTAATGACGGAGAATTATTTACACAACTAACGCTGCTTTCGGACCCCTGCCAGCACAACTCAAATGTAGTGACAGGAGTCTTGCCCAAGGACACTTACCTTTGTAGTGTAGTGTGCTTACCCACGCAGGGAACTGAGCACCAGCAAAGGAAGGTGTGGAGTTGCTTCTGTTCTATACGGATGAGCTGGAGTGGTGCACCTGTGTCTCAGTGCGCAGAAGGACGTCCGGCATCACGGTGGGTAGGAGGATATCTGGCGTCTCAGTGGACAGAAGGAAGGTCGTCCACCATCTCGGTGCGCAGAAGGACGTCTGGCGTCTCGGTGTGCAGAAGGACGTCCGGTGTGTCGGTGCACAGAAGGACGTCCGGCGTCTCGGTGAGCAGAAGGACGTCCAGTTTGTCAGTGCACAGAAGTACGTCCGGCGTCTCGGTGTGCAGAAGGACGTCCGGCGTCTCGGTGGGCAGAAGGACATCCGGCGTGTCGTTGCGCAGAAGGACGTCCGGCGTCTCGGTGCGCAGAAGGACGTCCGGCGTGTCGGTGCGCAGAAGGACGTCCGGCGTGTCGGTGCGCAGAAGGACGTCCGGCGTCTCAGTGAGCAGAAGGACGTCCAGCGTGTCAGTGCGCAGAAGGACGTCCGGCGTGTCGGTGGGCAGAAGGACGTCCGGCGTGTCGGTGCGCAGAAGGACGTCCGGCGTGTCGGTGCGCAGAAGGACGTCCGGCATCTCAGTGAGCAGAAGGACGTCCGGCGTGTCGGTGCGCAGAAGGACGTCCGGCGTGTCGGTGCGCAGAAGGACGTCCGGCGTGTCGGTGCGCAGAAGGACGTCCGGCGTGTCGGTGCGCAGAAGGACCTCCGGCGTCTCGGTGCGCAGAAGGACGTCCGGCGTCTCGGTGGGCAGAAGGACGTCCGGCGTCTCGGTGGGCAGAAGGACGTCCTGCGTCTCGGTGGGCAGAAGGACGTCCTGCGTCTCGGTGCGCAGAAGGACGTCCGGCGTCTCGGTGCGCAGAAGGACGTCCGGCGTCTCGGTGGGCAGAAGGACGTCCGGCGTCTCGGTGGGCAGAAGGACGTCCGGCGTCTCGGTGCGCAGAAGGACGTCCGGCGTCTCGGTGGGCAGAAGGACGTCCGGCGTCTCGGTGGGCAGAAGGACGTCCGGCGTCTCGGTGGGCAGAAGGACGTCCGGCGTCTCGGTGGGCAGAAGGACGTCCGGCGTCTCGGTGGGCAGAAGGACGTCCGGCGTGTCGGTGCGCAGAAGGACGTCCGGCGTGTCGGTGCGCAGAAGGACGTCCGGCGTCTCGGTGCACAGAAGGACGTCCGGCGTCTCGGGGGACAGAAGGATGTTTGGCCTAGTGCTCTAAAAGCTAAACGCATGTTCTCCTCTCAGTTAATCACTCCTTTTTTCCCACCTCTTCTCCACCCTCATGCGATGGGAGGATGACCACACTCATCTACAGAAGTGCACCACTTCTATCCCTCCCTTCTTTTGTCTTTAACTCTAGAGCGTAGCCTGGCAGCGTGGTCTGAGGGGACGACCAGTGCAGGGCATTGTGGGGATTTTTAAAGATCAACTGGTTTCCCCTCTGCTGCAGTAAGAGCTCCTACTCTTCTAGGTGCTGGAGCATGTCTGTGAGGATTTGATGGCCATCCACCATGGTCAAGTGCTGATTTTGGAACATTAGCTTTGGATCTTAAACACCGCTCCAGTTCGTCTCAGAGATACTGAATTATGCTCAACTTCTCATTTCTCAAAAAACACAGCTCCACTGCTCCACAGCTCTCAGTGCTCTAGGGCAGAGGGGTCAAGCCAGATCCATGGAGGTTTTCTTTCCAACCAAGCAGAGGCCACACCTCATTCCACCTGTTTTTAATCAGTGGATTTACTCAGTGGTTTGTCACCTCTGCTCTGGGGCTTTATACTGATCTGGTCAATTCTTGGCATTAGGTACGATGACCTTAGAGCTGGATCAGAGGATCACCAGGGAAAGCAGCATGAACAAGGCACCTCATTACATAAGAGAGAGAGAGAGACAGAGAGAGAGAGAAAAAGAGACAGAAGGAGAGAGAGAGAGAGAGAGAGACAGAGAGAAGGAGATGGAGAGACAGAGACAGAGAGAAGGAGATGGAGAGAGAGAGAAAGAGAGACAGAGGGGGAGAGAGAGAGAGAGAGAAAGAAAGAGAGAGACAGAGAGAAAGTGAGAGAATGAAAGAGAGAGAGAGAGAGAGAGAGAGGTTGAGATAATGCAGTTTGGTTGGTGGTCACCAGAAAAGGAAATAAAGCACTAGAACCACAGTAAAGAAACAGTAGCTTGTTTACAAACAGTGGGTGATTGCCCAAAAGCCTGTGTTTAATGTTAGGTTTTCAGTCTCGATTTGAACATTGAGAGTGTGTTTGAGCCTTGAACAGTAACAGGAAGCTAATCTAGAGCTGAGGAGCTTTTTGGAAAAAGTCACACAGCTCCAGGGACCTGGAGGTTGTGGGTTTGATTCCCGCTCCGGGTGACTGTCTGTGAGGAGTGTGGTGTGTTCTCCCTGTGTCTGCGTGGGTTTCCTCCGGGTGACTGTCTGTGAGGAGTGTGGTGTGTTCTCCCTGTGTCTGCGTGGGTTTCCTCCGGGTCACTCTCTGTGAGGAGTGTGGTGTGTTCTCCCTGTGTCCGCGTGGGTTTCCTCCGGGTGCTCCAGTTTCCTCCCACGCTCCAAAAACACTTTGGTAGGTGGATTGGCGACTCTAAAGTGTCCGTAGGTGTGAGTGTGTGAGTGAATGTGTGAGTGTGTGTTGCCCTGTGAAGGACTGGCTCCACCTTGTGCCCAGTGATTCCAGGTAGGCTCTGGACCCACCGCGACCCTGAACTAGATAAGGGTTACAGATAATGAATGAATGAATGAATCTGGCGTCCAGTAAACTGTGAGCGATGTGTATGTGATGAGTGACAGGGTCTGAGAAGTTCAGAGAGATATTGCACACTTAAACCCTTTAGAGAAGTAAATACCATCAGGAGAATGTTCTAGTCGATGTGAAATGTTACAGGTAGCCAGCGCTGGGAGGAGAACAGGGCTGATTGATTGATTGATTGATTGATTGATTTCATGTCAGACTTTTCAAAATAGTTAAAGGAAGGGGTCAGGCACAGGATGTGTTCCTCAGATTCTCTCTCCGAGCTCAGAACGCAGACTCCAGTGCAAAGCGCCCGTGAAGAAACACATGTCAAAGACACCCACTCATCCCTGAACTCTCCTAATGGCCTCTGGGGATGGGTAGCTCTAAACCCACAGGGTCCAGATTTACTGGACACTGACCCGTATGATTCAACTCTTCAGAGTCTTGCTAATTAGCTGCAGAGCTGAATCACAAGTATTACCCTGCCATAAACCTATAAAACATGGCCCAATGATGACATCTAAAATAACTCCTCCATTTATCACCACTCCAGCTCATCCCAAATATATTGAATGGAACTCCGTATCTCCAGACTTGTGCTGCGAGGCTCTGATCCCCTTTAGCCCACGCATGGCATTGAGAAATTTGACCTTAGGCTCATGTGCAGCTGCTCTAGAACATGTGGAGACAGTAGAAGTAGTTGTGAATGCCCTGTGTCCACAGCTGGAGATGTTGGGACATTTGGACATGTAGGGTAAAGGTGTTTTTCCACTGCTTGGTACCTACCCTACTTTGCTTGTCTCCACTCGCTGTTTGGTCACTGGTGCCTTGTAGCTTCTCCATTTGCACAGCACCCCCCCCCCCGAAATATAGATGGTGTTGCCTCAAAACGTCCAACAGGATCAGTGGGCTTTGGAACCCACAGTAACAGTGGCAGTTACCTTAAGTGTTGTTTACTCATTGTATATTCGCGTGAAAATACAACACCTTAATTTTACAAGCTGCCATTGTGTGTTAGATAAAGACAAATGTGATCTCTGCTGCAGCAGATTTGATTAAAATTTGCAGCTGGTTTTGGTTTAGTCTTTTGACTAAAAATGAGTATTAGTTTTCATTTCATTTTAGTTTTTTAATTAGTGTTAGGTTTGGAATATATTTAATTGGTGAAAACTAAAAACATTTCCATCTAGTTTTAGTTCCTTAAATAAAAAAATTGCCTTTAGTCATGTATATTTTAAAGGTTTTACTATTTTAGAGGGTATTATTTATTAGTAACTTTCATAAAAAATATCTTAAAAAGTCACTGTTAGAAATACATTAAAATCCAAGATAATGGAAGGAATTTGGCCACTTTTTTGTTTAAATACATTTTGCATTTATTTAACATTAACATTTTACATTCAAACTCACTGCAGAAGACGTTTCAAGAGATTTAACACTGAATCATTGGCCGAATGTTGATACGAGGAACTCCTCTGCACTATTTTACCCAGCTGCTGTCGATGCCCTTACAACAGCAGAGAGAAGATACTCCTGAACACACCACACTCCTCACAGACAGTCACCCGGAGGAAACCCACACAGACACAGAGAGAACACACCACACTCCTCACTGACAGTCACCCGGAGGAAACCCACACAGACACAGGGAGAACACACCACACTCCTCACTGACAGTCACCCGGAGGAAACCCACGCAGACACAGGGAGAGAACACACCACACTCCTCACAGACAGTCACCCGGAGGAAACCCACGCAGACACAGAGAGAACACACCACACTCCTCACAGACAGTCACCCGGAGGAAACCCACGCAGACACAGAGAGAACACACCACACTCCTCACAGACAGTCACCCGGAGGAAACCCACGCAGACACAGGGAGAACACACCACACTCCTCACAGACAGTCACCCGGAGGAAACCCACGCAGACACAGAGAGAACACACCACACTCCTCACAGACAGTCACCCGGAGGAAACCCACACAGACACAGAGAGAACACACCACACTCCTCACAGACAGTCACCCGAAGGAAACCCACACAGACACAGGGAGAACACACCACACTCCTCACAGACAAGCACCCGGAGGAAACCCACTCAGACACAGGGAGAACACACCACACTCCTCACAGACAGTCACCAGGAGCGGGACTTGAACAGAAGGTGGATGTATGGATGGATAAATGAATCCTGATGGGCAGTATACACACCATGATCCTAAACTGGATGAAGTGCTTACTGAAAGTGAATCGACCAAACATGCCACTGAATTTGATGAAGTGCTTACAGAGGTTTGTGGGCACCTCCTCATCTGAATGTCACAAGAACCCTGGGGAGGTCAGGTCCTGATTGTGGAGGATTAGTGCTGGAATACAAACATTACTCCAGCTCATCTCGAAAGTGTTGCAACGAACTCCATCAACCACTGCTTTATACCCCTCTGGCTGACATTTGGCATTGGTAATAGAGACCTTGGGGTCTCATGTATATGGAGGTTATACAAACTCTAGGTGCACAGCTGAGCGCCTGAGTCCACAAATAGCTTTTTTCCACTACATGGAACCTACCCGACTCGACTCGGCTCTTTAGCTTTTCCACTGGCAAAATCTGGTCCTGGTCCCTGGATCCGGGTACATTTTCAGTCCCTGCTCACTCTGGGTTCCAACCGTGCTGAGTAGGTACTAAATGGTGAGGTGTAAACCCTGCAGAGCGCTGATGGCCAGAGCCACCTCAATCACCACAAAATTCAGAGCTCATTCAAATCCAACACAAACCACCGCTTATAGAATCTCTTAATTTACAGCAGCTTTCACACTTATTTTTATCCGACTCACAACGGCAGCTCGTACCTTTACCTCGAGGTGTTTTGAAGATGCTCCTTGGGTCAATGGCCGACAAAAAATTCCAGTGAAAGCTAAACGTGCAACAAGTGAATCTGATCTGTGAGAACGGGGGGCAGAGCCGGGTTCCGTCCAAAAACAGAAACAACATGCAAACACATGAGTAAACAGCACCTAACTGTACTGCCGCTGTCGTCATGGTTTTCAAAGCCAGCGATTCCTGTTGGAGACGGGGTTATGCAGCATCACTGCCCTGCCAGTGGAAAAACCACAAGCGCTAAGCGAGCGGAGCCGTGTCGAGTCGAGTCGTGTAGAGCCGGACCCATGCGGTGGAAAAGCATCCAATGTGTGAAGGCTAAAGTAGCAGAAGTCCCTAATTAGGAGGAGTGTCCACAAGCTATGCTTATGTCCTTGAATGAAAACAGGATCAGCAGGGAACGAGTCTGACTCCCCGTGGCTTTAACGAGGAATAAATCGCCTGCCGAAGGGAGCTGATATAGTCCCTATAAGTACAAGGAACAGGTGAGCAGTGGAGAGGGGGAAGGAGGGAGCATCGTTGAAAGCTCTCCAGTAAAACATAATCTATCACCACTCTGTTCTCGCTTCTTTCTTCTGCATCATTTTATTGCAAACTACTAGATCCTTAAACAGCTCTTGAGCATCCAGCAGTAATTCTGACTCAGCCTCTGTCTGATCCTCAATATCCTGCAGTGAGCACTCAGACCCGGCAGCTCCGTCTCACACGAGGGGGTTGCTGGATTTTGAAGTAGGTGATCTATTTTATTTTTATGTTTTCTAAGGGTACATTATCTGTAAATCCTAAGGACCGTTTACTGCATCCGTGCAGCACTCTCACCCACTCTCCCTCTATTCTTCTTCTTGTCTGGGTTGAGTCACGGTGGCCTTTTGGTGTGAAAGGATAAATGCGGCTTTACTCACAGCTCTGACAGGGACACAGTCACACTGACAATGGCCATTAACTGTAAAAACAGGAGAGGGAAGGGTGTTAGTGAGGGATTTTTTTGCATTTCATCTCCACAACAGGTGCTGGGCCACACACAGGAAGTGAGATCTGATGAAGGGGAGGGGCTGGACCTGGAGGTGATGTTAACTAATGACAGTGTTTTTAGACTGTAACATATTTACTTCTAATTCTTTACTTTTAATGTGAAATGGGAACAAACTCACACACTCACCCTGTCACTCACACACACACACCTGTGGACAGTGTCACACACTCACCCTGTCACTCACACACACACACCTGTGGACAGTGTCACACACTCACCCTGTCACACACACACTCACACCTGTGGACAGTGTCACACACTCACCCTGTCACACACACTCACACCTGTGGAAAATGTCACACACTCACTCTCTCCACAGGTGTGAGTGTGTGAGTGACAGGGTGAGTGTGTGACACTGTCCACAGGTGTGAGTGTGTGAGTGACAATGTCACACACTCACCCATTCACTCACACAGCTCTGTACAATGATCAGGTTCTCTTACTTCTACTGCAGTCAATTCTTTACCCAAGTAACAACACTTTCACTGGGGCCTCCGAGCTACACTCCTCAGGGAGGGACAGACCCCTCCTTGTGGATATTCAGGGCTTTCTCACTTTACCCAGTGCTCTTTGTAGTTTCAAGACACTGAGCTGACTGTCGATTTCCCGGTCAATAATGCCCTTGATTCCCAGATGCTCTCATTCTCTCAGTGCAGACAGCTCCCCGAGGTCTGGATCAATCACCGAGGGAGTTCGGGTCGAATGAGGGTGGGGGCTATTGCCCGTTTGTTGCAGCACAGATGATAAACAACTTCCACCTATAATTAATGGTTAATGACTAAAAGGGCTGCTGTTTCGTGTAAATCACAGGGTTGTGTTGTAAAGTGTATAGTTTTCAGCATTGATCCTACCATCAGGACATCACTGGGACAAATGTCTAACGGCTGATTCATGCTTCTGTGTTGAAGCAATGCATAGTCTACACTGCAGTCTGCACAGTTTCCCTAAACCTAAACCTAATCAGCTCTTCCACCAGATCCTGTCCTGATAGAGATGTTTATGTATTCCAGGGTTCTTCTTATCTGTTTTGAATTGTGTATTACATATTGTAGGCATCTTTGGGTTCCTGGAAATTCGCTCTATAAGAATAAAATATTTAATCATTCATTGTCTCACTATTGTTTACACCTCACCATTGTAACTCTTATCCAGTTCAGGGCCGTGGTGGGTCCGGAGTCTACCCAGAATCACTGGGGGCAAGGTGGGAACACACCCTGGTCCTTCACAGGGCAACACACACTCACACACTCACACCTACGGACACTTTTTAGTCTCCAGTCCACCTACCAATGTGTGTTTTTGGAGCGTGGGAGGAAACCAGAGCACCCGGAGGAAACCCACACAGACACAGGGAGAACACACCACACTTTGTAGTTCTACAGTTACAGACTGTAGTCCATCTGTGGCTCTGCATACTTTCTTACCCCCCTTTCCCCCTGTTCCTCAGTGCTCTGGACCCCCACAGAGCAGGTGTGATGTGGTGGTGGATCATTCTCAGCGCTGCAGTGACACTGACGTGGTGGTGGTGTGTTAGTGTGTGTTGTGCTGGTGTAGAGTGGATCAGACACAGCAGTGCTGCTGGAGTTTTTAAACCTATCCCCAACTAGAGGACGAGCGACACACACTGTGCAGAGACAGATGAGCTACTATCTCTGACTCTACATCTACAAGGTGGACCAACGAGGGAGGAGCGTCTCACAGAGTGGACAGAGAGTGGACACAGGCTGTAAATGCTGTAACATTACCTAATATCACTGTAAAGAAGCTGAATACATCTTGCAAGTGGTGTCTACAAATATTTGGACACTGTATCATGCCCTTCTGACTGTGGGGGTGATGACATTTGGACAATTGTTTGGTCAGCATTAATGATGAAGCTGTTTTTGGACACTGTCTAATTGCAATAGCATACAAAGCTCAGGACATCTGCTATGGGCCTTCACTTTAATAGGGGTTTAATCACAGCCCTGTTTGGCTCAGGACGGTAGGAATATTGTCCAGGGCAGTGCACCCAGGACAGGATATCACCACAGCAGCAGTTTGACAACAGGGTGCCTTGGGGCACATCAGAAGTGAGACAAATTAGACTTGAGCTTGAGGCCAGTTTTATTTCAGCAGACGTCTCGTGTTTCCACCAAAGACTGGGTTTTTCTGACCACACTGGCTGTAGGGTCCAGAACACTGTGTAGAGGGCGCTGTGACCTCTTCTTTTTGACACTTAAAGCAACACTAGGTAGTATTTTTACTTTAAAATTACAGCTTCAAACTCGTTGTTACGCTCCAGTGAGTTGTAATAGAGAGAATACAGCTTCGGACTCAGCACTGCGGAAATCGTACTATGTAATTTCAATAACAGACTACAGTCAGCTGAGATGGTTTAAGCACATGTGCAGCTGCTCCAGTGTTGGAGACAATACAAGCTGTGTTCCACTGAACATCTATGTGCACAAAGTTTGTACATTAATGAAGTTAAATTAATTCATTATAAAAAGGATATTCATTCATTCATTTCTTAATTTATAACCACATGGCATCACACACTCACCCTGGCCCTCACAACTGTGGCAATGTCACACACTCACCCAGTCACTCACTCACTCACACACACACAAACACACACACACACACCTGCAGAAATGTCACTCACTCACTCACTCTCACTCACTCACTCACACACACACACAAACACACACAGACACACACACACCTGCAGAAATGTCACTCACTCACTCTCACTCACTCACTCACACACACACACACACACACACACAAACACACACACACACACCTGCAGAAATGTAACACACTCACCCAGTCACTCATTCACTCACACACCCACACACACACACCACACACCTGCAGAAATGTCACCCACTCACCCAGTCACTCACTCACTCTCACTCACTCACTCACACACACACATACAAACACACACAGACACACACACACCTGCAGAAATGTCACACACTCACCCAGTCACTCATTCACTCACACAGCCACACACACACACACACACACACACACACACACACACACACACCTGTGGCAATGTCACACACTCCCACATACACATACAGTGTCAATGTCACACACTCACCCAATCGCTCACACACACATAAACACCTGTGGCAATGTCACTCACTCACTCACTCACACACTCACTCACACACACAAACACCCCCCACCACACACACACACACAAACATGCAGCAATGTCACACACTAACCCAGTCACTCACTCACACACACACACTTGTGGCAATGTCACACACTCACCCAGTCACTCACTCACACACACACACACACCTGCAGCAATGTCACTCACTCACACACACACACACACACACACACACACACACACACCTGCAGCAATGTCACACACACACACACACACACACACACACACCTGCAGCAATGTCACTCACTCACACACACACACACACACACACACACACCTGCAGCAACGTCACACACACACACACACACACACGTGGCAATGTCACACACTCACCCAGTTGCTCATATTCACACACCTGTGTGGGAGGAAACTGCGTGGGTTTCCTCCGGGTGACTGTCTGTGAGGAGTGCGGTGTGTTCTCCCTGTGTCTGCGTGGGTTTCCTCCGGGTGACTGTCTGTGAGGAGTGTGATGTGTTCTCCCTGTGTCTGCGTGGGTTTCCTCCGGGTGACTGTCTGTGAGGAGTGTGGTGTGTTCTCCCTGTGTCTGCGTGGGTTTCCTCCGGGTGACTGTCTGTGAGGAGTGTGGTGTGTTCTCCCTGTGTCTGCGTGGATTTCCTCCGGGTGACTGTCTGTGAGGAGTGTGGTGTGTTCTCCCTGTGTCTGCGTGGATTTCCTCCGGGTGACTGTCTGTGAGGAGTGTGGTGTGTTCTCTCTCTGTCTGCGTGGGTTTCCTCCGGGTGACTGTCTGTGAGGAGTGTGGTGTGTTCTCCCTGTGTCTGCGTGGGTTTCCTCCGGGTGACTGTCTGTGAGGAGTGTGGTGTGTTCTCCCTGTGTCTGCGTGGGTTTCCTCCGGGTGACTGTCTGTGAAGAGTGTGGTGTGTTCTCTCTGTGTCTGCGTGGGTTTCCTCCGGGTGACTGTCTGTGAGGAGCGTGGTGTGTTCTCCCTGTGTCTGCGTGAATTTCCTCCGGGTGACTGTCTGTGAGGAGTGTGGTGTGTTCACTCTGTGTCTGCATGGGTTTCCTCCGGGTGACTGTCTATGAGGAGTGTGGTGTGTTCTCCCTGTGTCTGCGTGGGTTTCCTCCGGGTGCTCCGGTTTCCCCCCACACTCCAAAAACACATGTTGGTAGGTGGATTGGATTGGTTACCACCTTGCACCCAGTGATTCCGGATAGGCTCTGGATCTGCCGATGCCCTCAACTGGATAAGGGTTACAGACATTGAATGAATGAATAAATATGAATAAATGAATAAATATATACACAATGTGTCAAATAAATATGTACATAGTTCACAGTGTGCACTTAATGATTCTTTCTGATTAAATGATTCTTTCTGATGCTTTTCTCAGCGCTTCCTCTCTGCAGTGAGGTATCCCTGTGACGTGAACCATAGCTAACCCATCCAAATTTGTCTTTGTTTCCTCCTCTCCGGAGGGCTTCCTCAACATCAGCACTCGGAGGAGAGAAGACACAGAGCCATGTTTGTACTGTAAATCTTCATTCAGCTTCCTCCTCCACCTCCTCCTCCTTCTTCGATTGTCCAATGGCTTGAGGACATGAAGCAAGTGAATGAAGCGCAGGTAACAGACAGGTTAGAGAAATGAGGGTCTGTTAACTGTAATGGCACAAGGCTAGAGCATTTACACACAGGATGAAGCTGTACCCATCTGCTCGTAAATCAGTGAGAGGGGCACAGCTGTGGCTATTCAACACTAAATAGAGTCATTGATTTAACACTAAAGTGGGTGTTACTCTGCTACGAATGAGAAATGATGAACAAATTAGCACCAAAGACATTTCTCATTGCAGTCATTTTTTATGTGCACTGTTTAGAAGAAAGACAAACAGAAACTGTATGAATCTCAGGTGTTTAGCTTGTGTTATATCTATTTTACAAGCTCATGATAATGTAACAGATGCCTTTTCTAGTTTAATGTCTTTTTACGATGATAAGCAGCAGCTATAACCAAAACATACAACTATGAGGCATCATCACTTTGTCTGACTTGGAAATATTTATTGTGTCACAGAGTGGACAGAGTGTGGACACAGGGGTTAAAAACTCCAGCAGCACTGCTGTGTCTGATCCACTCTACACCAGCACAACACACACTAATGCTTTTCCACTGTATGGTACCTAACTGGCTCTGCTCTACTCTGCTTTTCTATTAGATAAATTTGGTCCTCTTCTTGGAAGCGGGTTCTTGTTTAGTGGCTGTTCTCTCGTGGTTCAGAGCGAGTCGAGTAGGGACTAAACCGTGGCGTGTAAACCTTGCAGAGCGCTGATTGTCCAGAGAGAGTCGTCACTCTACACCACGCAACGCAGGCGACCAGCACCAACTCTCCATCTGTAAAATCTCCAGCTGCAGCAGAGATCACGTTTGTTTTTATTCGACTCACGACGGCAGCTCTTAAAATGACGCCGTGGTCTTTTGAAGAGGTTCAAACGCTCCTTGGATCGGTGGCCGACGAAAGAATCCAGCGAGAGCTGGACGCTGCAACAAGGAAGGAACAAACTCTACTGATCTGTCTGAACTGATGACGGAGCTGTGTTCAGTCCCAAACAACAACAACACACCAATACACCATGCGTAAACACCGCTTAACACCATTACCGCCGCCGTTGTTGTGGTTTCCAAAGCCCTCTGTTCCTGTCAGAGTCCAGTAGAGTCCAGTAGGTACCATGCAGTGGAAAAGCCATAACACACCTCCACCACGTCAGTGTCACTGCAGCGCTGAGAATGATCCACCACCACATCACACCTGCTCTGTGAGGGTCCTGAGCGCTGAAGAACAGGGGGAAAGAGGGGTTAACAAAGTATGCAGAGCAACAGATGGCCTACAGTGGGCTATAGTCAGCGGAGGAGCTGATAAAATAGACGAGGAGTGTAGAAACAAGGAGGTCGTTTTAATGTTATGGTTTGGGGGCGTGGTCTGGGGCTATGTGGGCGTGGCTAAAGAAGCTGGGAGGCAGGCGAGCAGCAAGCGCCAGTCAGTCAGCGGGGGAGATACTCACACACGGTAAGACCCTCTCTCTCTCTGTGTTTCAGTACACACCGATTTTTCTGGGTTCATTACACATTACACACACGAGTTCGGATCCGGAGGGTGTAGGTTTCACAGCCTTTTTGAATGTCTCTCACTGTGGGGGACATTAAGGTTTGGACACTGCTCCCTCCCAAGAGCCTTGGATGGATGTATAAGCTCGTGCTTCACTAGAATTTACACAGACAGTGTGTGGACTCCGTGTCTTTGACAGAGCTGTGTGAAGTCCGCTGTAATTGCGGTGAAAAGGCGGAGGCTTTCACACTCAGACAGGGTTTTAGCCGGTGCTCTGTCCGCTGTTAGGGCAGCGACTCTGAGGAGGCTGTAACAGCGGCTTTAGTTGGAAATGCTGTTTATTCTGTAGTATTTATTGAGAAATAGGGATTAGGAGGTACAACTTAGACCATTCCTCATAGACTAGACTCGTGTGTGTGCTGCTTTGGGGGGAATCCTTTGTCATAAGAGACATCAATTTTCTGTATACACACACACACACACACACACACACATATATATATATATATATATATATATATATATATATATATATATATATATATATTCCACCTTTATAACCCATTAAGTACATATATATATATAGTCTGTAGCAGGTAGGTGATCTCTACTGGTAACATATAGCAGACAACAGTATAAAAATGATGTATTGTGTGTAATTGTATTTACACAAACCATGATTAAAAAGCATTACTGACCATTACACATCGGTCTGTGACGGTGTTATGCGCCGATATCACAGCAGATAGAAATATAAATGGAGTGACATCAGCGTGTAACTCAGTGCTCAGTTCCTGTGCTGATTTATCTGTTTATTTATATATAGGTGGAATGCCAGGGGACCTCGGTGGTCTCCGTTTGAAGCGATTGTGACGTCAGACAGACGCGTTGCCGAGTGATTTCCCTCTAATTGTTCTATATTTCCTCATGTCGATCATTAACAGAACCGAGGGAGACCCAGAGACTGTGTGCTGCGGCAAGCACCGGTTCCGATCCAGTCCGCAAGCTTCAGGCTCGAATTCTCCGTTCCACCTTAATTAGTGCGGCAGTTTAAGGTGGAACGCGGCGTTCGAGTGAGGGACTAACTGCTGTTGAACAGAGTGGGTTTTATTATTTTATTTTTTTGTCGCTGTCACGAACTGCGGTGTCTTCCTCATTCTCTCCTGCTGATCTCCACCATCCATTCCCATCGTGGCCAGAAGTGTGTGGACACCTGCTCATGCAACACATGTCGTCTCTACAGGTGAAGGACGTCTCTGCTGCAGTGAAGGAGGGGTGATGAGAGGGAGTTTGTCCTCCTTCACTGCAGTAACGGCTTCTGCGCTTCTGGGGAGGCTTAGACTGGATATTTGAATGATTGTGAGGATTTGATGGCAGAAAACCGAGTCCCACTGTCCCACAATCTTGAGCTTGGCGCTCCAGAATGTTCTGTTTTAGTTCATCGTTTCATAGAGATTATACAAGCTGTGTGTGTGTGTGCACTCTTAAAAGAGCTGAAAAATTAATTGCTGAAATGCAGTGGCATGCTTTAGAAGAAAGGCTCTTTAAAGACCACCACCAGTCATCAGTTAAACCCCTAAAACCACCAGAATTGCAGTTGTAGAAGTTTCTTTTCCAGACTAAAAGTCCCCCAATACGTGAAAAAGTGGTGTAACTCTGTCCTTAGACTTAGTTCAGTTTATGCAGATTTATGGTATGAATATGCAATAAGTCCCTGCCTCTGTCTCCCTCCACACACACCTGCAGCTCCTCAACTGTATGTGATTGGTTCCTCAGGTGTGTGACATAAGAAACCCTGACTGTCTGTGTGTGCGGTTTCAAGATGTGGTCGTTTCAAAGCAGAAATAAAACACGTATTTCACTCATGATATCGTTCCTAGCGTGTGCTTGATCTTTGCTTGAGTGGTTATTTTGAAGATGTTTTTTGAGCTATAGTCTCATGGGAGGAGATCTGAGACATCTCTCGTCTGATTTAGCCTGGCAGCTCGGACATTACAAGACTGGAGATCATTAGATCACTTCTATTTAAGCCTCAGGGAGCACATACGTGGAAATGAGGCTGTCTGTGTGATGCATGTCTATTGAGAGAGTGGAGGACAGTCCCAGTGAGTAATTCAGCTACTTTAAGGTGAACCCATTGCTCGCAGCTGGTGTAGCCCCCAAATATGGCATTCATTAATTGAATGGCACTGATTGAAGCAGCTGCACATGAACACAAGGTGCCAAACCCAGTGGCAGCGGTGGCCCAGAAGTGTACGAACTGTCAGCTGCAGAGTGTAACTCACTTTTACAGCACTGTCCTGAAATCACGAGGGAGTAGGAAGTGGGCAGAGGTGGTTTCCTACACTCATCCATAGTGACGTTTCTGCAGTGCTGAGCCCAGAGTAGCAACCTCAGAAGTTCTCTCTCTGTTTCTCTCTCTCTCTCTGTCTCTCTCTTTCTCTCCGTCTCCTTCTCTCTCTCTCTCTCTCTTTCTCTCTCCGTCTCTCATTCTCTCTTTCTCTCTCTCTTTCTCTCTCTCTCTCTCTCTCTCTCTCTCTCTCTCTCTCTCTCTCTCTCTCTCTCTGTGTCTCTCATTCTCTCGCTCTCGCTTTTTCTGTTTGTCTCTCTCTGTCTCATTCTCTCTTTGTCTCTCTCTTGCTCTTTCTGTTTATCTCTCTGTGTCTCATTCTGTCTCTCTCCCTCTCTCTCTCTCTCTCTGTCTCTCTCTAATTAAAGGTACAGACTTTGTGTCCTTCAGGGTACCACCTCAGAGACAGTTCTTCTGACAGAGAGAGTGACGTTTGTCTCAGAATAATTTGTTGAGTTTGAAAGAAGCTGTCACTGCTTCAAGGTGAACCACTGAGATGTTACTCACTTTATAAGCTACAGTTTTCAGCCTCTAATTCAAGTCTAATTTAGCCCACACCTTATTCTCCACATTGCCATCTTTCACATACTGCTTTTTAAAAGCTCTCGCCTGCTTAGTCACCGGTGTGTTTTTATTCTCGTTATGTATTCAAGTTTACATTTTGTCAGTGGCGGCAAAACACTGTCTTTTCTTTCCCCAGATAATAGCTGTCTTTTGAATAGCTGCCTGGTTGTCAGTCATTCACTTCCAGCCTGCTCTTTCTTTGCTGTAAGACTAACCTGTGTTCTCCATTGTGTCCCAGAAGGAAGGGTGGTTCCATAAGGATATTATCAGCCAACGCCATGGGAAAGGATTACTATAAGATCCTGGGCATTCAGTCTGGCGCCAACGAGGAGGAGATCAAAAAGGCCTACAGGAGGATGGCCCTCAAGTTCCATCCGGATAAAAACAAGGATCCTAATGCTGAGGAAAAGTTCAAAGAGATAGCAGAGGCTTACGAAGTCCTGAGCGACCCGAAGAAGAGGGTCATTTATGACCAGTACGGAGAGGATGGTACGTGAAATGTGTTTTTTTATGCTCTCTTTAGGACGGCAGTCACTGCCTTTGCCTTAAACTTGGTGATGATTTCTTTGGAAAAAGGAGCCAATGCAAAGAAGGGCTTTCAATTGGTTCAGTCATGTCAGTGTCGGCCCTGTTAGCAGGAGGTTGGGAGCTTGATTCCCAGTGATGTTGAGGTATAACCTCGATAGCAGTGAATGTTTGGCCCAAATGTGGCACATCTGCAGTTCTCTAATGGCCCACACCAGGGTGAGTCTGTAAATATGCCCCAGTATTAAAGCTGGGATAAATATTTCTGATTATTTCACGGTCCGCCTCCGTGTTTAGGTTCTCCTCCACGTTCCTCCCATGTGAGCGATTGGATGGGGCAGAGTCATGTGACTGCAGAGTGGTGGTGTGGTTTTAAAGAGACAGTACGTGAACAAACTGTGGGGGACGTATTAACAGAATAACACCAAAACACATGGATGAACAGAATTAAAAGAAAAATCTATATATTTTTTAAAAGCAAGGTTAGGTCAATTGTCGAGTTCCACATCTGGTCCACATCTGGCCCACAGTAACCGAAGCCAAGCCTGGCTCTTGAATGTTGGCCCATGTCCAGCCTTCATAACACTTGCCAGTGCCATAACTGAGCTGTAAGAGCCAAAAGTGGCATAGATTATGCCTAAATGTGTATGATATATACACAAGTATAAAATATGGGTTTGAGTCGTGCTCTGGGTGACTGTCTGTGAGGAGTGTGGTGTGTTCTCCCTGTGACTGAGTGGGTTTCCTCCGGGTGACTGTCTGTGAGGAGTGTGGTGTGTTCTCCCTGTGTCTGCGTGGGTTTCCTCCGGGTGACTGTCTGTGAGGAGTGTGGTGTGTTCTCTCTGTGTCTGTGTGGGTTTCCTCCGGGTGACTGCCTGTGAGGAGTGTGGTGTGTTCTCCCTGTGTCTGTGTGGGTTTCCTCCGGGTGACTGCCAGTGAGGAGTGTGGTGTGTTCTCCCTGTGTCTGAGTGGGTTTCCTCCGGGTGCTTCGGTTTCCTTTCATGCTCCAAAAACACACGTTGGTAGGTGGATTGGCGACTCAAATGTGTCCGTAGGTGTGAGTGAATGTGTGAGTGTGTGTCACCCTACAAAGAACTGGCACCCCCCCCAGGGTGTATTCCCGCCTTTTGCCCAGTGATTCCGGGTAGACTCAGGACCCACCGCCACTCTGCACTGGGAAAGGGTGTACAGACTATGGCTGAATGAATGAATTAATTTAAAGGAACAGGCACTGAGAGTAGCTGTTCTGAACAGTGCTGTTTAGACCGCTGTGGGGCTTAAACCAGGACCCTGTGTTTCCTTGTGGAGAAGGACTATGACATGTCTCCTTTAATGTATCGGAGTGTCCGGTTCAGTATGTTCCCAACTAAGAGGAGTCTGCACAGTTTCATCGACAGAAACATAGCAGTGTATTTACGTGAGCGAAAAAGAAACAGTGTCTCGCTCCATAAAAGGATCATCTCCTTCTCCATGTGACTCCACAGCTGATTATTACCCTCTCCAAGCCCAGACCCACCATTTCAAACAGTGAGGCACAGGTCTAACTCAAAGGATTTAAGTTGATTTCTTAGTGAAGTTGATTTAAAGAGCACCTTTCATACACGATGCTTCATAGAATCAAAAGAAACAGTAAAAGGCAATTCATTAAGAATTAAATAAATAAAAAGCCTCAGAAAGGCCTTTGCACAGATGGTTACAATTAAAATAATACATTTAAAAAGGGGAGTTAGTTAAAATAATAAATATATAAACTGTGCAAGAACTAAAGTGCAATTACAGAACAAAAAGTAAACAGTGTTTTAAACTGCGCTGTATGCTGCTGAAATAAAAGAATTTTAATTCTTTAAAAGCGTCCACACTCAGGGCTATTCTGATGTTCTCTGTGTACAGGTTCCATATAAAGGCAACGTCTATGATTATGGGGAACTGCAGTTCTCTCGGGTTTGATTACGTTCAGAAGCTCTGCGTCTATTAAGGTGAAATGGTGCGTTTGAGGAGAAAAGGGATCTGTCTGAAATGTAAATTGTTTTTATCCACTTTGAATTACCACAGAAACCCATTTGTAACTTGATCTGTTTCATTTTGTAGCTTTTTAGTTCTGTGTTTACTTTCATGCACTTAGCGCTCCTTTGAATTTGGAGTCAGTCCCTCCTTAAAAAATGCAACTGAAACAGAAATAAGTCAGTGTTACTCACCAATGGAGCAGGAATAGAGCAACATCCTCATCTCAGTTCATGCTTTTCAATGTCCTGAGTTCTCTCCACTGTCTAGAGAGGGACACTTACATTTACAGAGCCAGGGCTGCATACAAACACTGGACCTTTTTCCAACGCAAACACAGCATTCTATAAAATTGTACAGAAAGTGTATCAGATTAAAATCACACTGACTTTAAAAGACATGACTTCACTCATTCCAAATATTGTCTACAAACATCTGGCCACACAACGTACCCTCCAGACCATGTGCCAGCGTGACTCATCTGTTTTAGACAGCAATATTGTTGGTTTTCATCTGTGAGTTTGGGTTATGTGAGGAATGCTTTGATGTTTCGTCTCCAGGATCCTATACGCTGCACCATTTCACAGATTCCACCGAGCTGACAGAAAGCCTGAGACTCTTCCAAGAAGTCGTGGCTGCAGCTTGCAGATTTGACCACAGTGAAACAGATTCCTTTTGAGGGCTGCCTCGCTTTTAAACCTCCTCAGCCTTAAAGCCGTGCAAATCCTTCAGGCACTGAGGGTTTGATACAGAGCTGCGGAATATATAAGGTAATGCAAGGCAGCACTTTGATAGATTAGAGCTCTTCCAAGGCTCAAGCTCTGGCTCAGAAGCTGTTTAAACTCAGTTAAAGAGATTTGTAGATACTCCTTAAATCAGTGACATCTCCTACATTAATGTGCACCGAAATTTGACACTGACGTTCAGTTGTGTACACACAGCTTGCACCAAGGTGCTCATGCTCAGTGCCAAATGTCAGCTAAAGGGCTTAAATGGCTGTGGAGCAGTGGAAAGATGTTCTCTGGAGTGACGGAGCTCCATCCAGAAACTCCCTGTAGAACTCCCTAGTCATGCCTTTCATCTCAGAAAAAAAGGACAAGAAATGTCCAAAGACTTTAAAGGAAACAACAAAGAAATGCAGTTCTAAGCTCTGCGTTCTTTAAGGTGGAATGGTGTGTTTGAGGAGAAAAAACAACAGTTGTTCGTACATGGATGAAATTGAACTCGTTTGTAAGTGTTTATTCACTGTTTGAATTCCCACAGAAACTCATGTGTAACAGTTGTTTAGTTTTGTAGCACTGTCGCTAATGTGGTTAGCCGTCTCCTGAGTCTGGAGACATTTCCACCTTAACTGATCTGAAACAGCAAAACTTCAGTCAATATTACCCACCTATGGAACAAGAATAGAGCAACATCCTCATTTCGGTTCATGCCTTTCAACGTTTGGATGTCTCTCCGTTGTCTAAAATACTCCAGATGCCTCTGCCACAAGCAGAGAGAGAGAGACAGAGAGAGAGAGGGAGGGGTGCCTAGCTTAACGGACTGAGACACTTTGTTTTTTACCTAATTACAGACAGTGGAGCTTCGTAAAAACACATTAGAGCGGATTCAAGCGCAAACCAACTGGAGAGCAGCACATGGTGAGGAAGCAGCTTCTGAATTTTATAAAAGGTGTTTTTTATTACAATCCTGAACTACACCTTTATGCCTTATGGTGCAGCCAAAAGTTAGCCTTCAGACTTTACACCACTGAGAAACAACAACCCGTCTCTCAGATATCACCCTCAAAACACTGCGTCTGTTTCAAACCACATGGGAATATGATAATTCCCAAATGACCCACTTTCTGAGCTAATGACGGTTTTCCCAGTTTCTGTTTTGGCCGGAGGAGCTCGGTCTGTTCTGGAGGTATCTGCAGAACCGTGGGGATGATGCATATTTAATGATATAGCTGTATTAAACATGCAGAGTGGCCTATATAGTACATGAGAGGAGGTGCAAACCCACATGACTCAGCCTCAGACACAGCAGGGTGTGCCTTCGCCTTTATTACAAACCATCAATCGTCCGACTTCACAAACGGGTGTTAATTTTGCACGAGTCCACAGAGGAACACTCAGTGCTGTCTCCACAGACCTGCAATCCCAGACCTCTGACAGAGACTACCATTTCGAGATTAGATCTTCCTTTGAAGAAGTGGAGCTAAGCTTTGTGTCTAAGATGTCAGTCCACAGAGGATCAACATCTTATCTCTTAAAGGAGGATCGTGTAGAAAGAGTTTGTTCAGGGTTAAACTGGTGGATAGGCTCTGTTAAAGTGTCCAGAGGTGTGTGTTAGTGACTGGGTGAGTGTGTGAGTGACTGGGTGAGTGTGTGAAACTGTCCACGGGTGTGAGTTTGTGAAACAGTGCACAGGTCTGTGTGTGTGTGTGTGTGTGTGTGTCTGAGAGAAAGTACTGCAGCCATTGCCCTTTCCTAATGGTTGAGCTGACGCTCCTTCTGTCCATCACCAGGGAATGACCAAGACCCTGAGAGACCTGGGCCCTCCACCCGGGGGAAGTCTGACTCACTCTGACCACCTCACTGTCGGCTACATTAAAAGCACAGCGTACAACAATAATGAATACAGACCTGTTTTATCTCAGTGTAAATGTAGTTAATCAGGCTCTTTGTAACTGAACAAACAGAAGCCCTTAAAGGCCATAGTTTTACACAGTTGTCCGCTTCATTTATGAAGATAACAAATTATTTTATTTCATTCTCACGACATAAACACTGTTGATAATACCAAGAGAACAAAGCATAGACCTAATGCAAAAAAATAGCAAGGTTATAACACAAAGCCTGTTCATACAACTCGCGTATATCGATGAGGACTTTGTAACAATAGAATAAGTCCCAGGGAGCAGTCGCTCTGTGTCTGTGCTTTAATGGCTCTGAGGCAGTCCTCTCCAACATTAAATAAATGTTTAGATGATGTGCGGATTATTACTGGGACTAAAGGAACGGTTATGTTCTACTGGTGTTTATGAAGGTACGTCCTTCATCCCTCAAAGCACCCGGACTGTGGTGTTTTCCACACAAGGTGTGCACCGGTTAATGCAGCATTCACCTTAATTTATACATTTTATAGATTTATGTTTTGAAAAATACATCTTTATTTATATTTTTATAATGAAATGGAACACGTGATGAAATGTATTGTTTAAACTATTATATATGTATGAATACGTTTTAAAGAGTTTGAATGTAAAGTGTAATTAGAGCTGGACGATTCAGCCATAATTTATATCACAATATATTTCTTTATTTGGGTCAATACGATATAATCCCGATATCAATATGAACAATAAAAAAGCCACAGAAAAACAGCCAAGAACTGAATGCAACACGACATCACCATCAAACAACGAGCTCTTTGCTTTGTCCATATTAATATTTTTAAATTGAGTGTGGTGTGTTCTCTCTGTGTCTGTGTGGGTTTCCTCTGGGTGACTGTCTGTGAGGAGTGTGGTGTGTTCTCTCTGTGTCTGCGTAGGTTTCCTCCGGGTGACTGTCTGTGAGGAGTGTGGTGTGTTCTCTCTGTGTCTGCGTGGGTTTCCTCCGGGTGACTGTCTGTGAGGAGTATGGTGTGTTCTCTCTGTGTCTGCGTGGGTTTCCTCCGGGTGACTGTCTGTGAGGAGTGTGGTGTGTTCTCTCTGTGTCTGCGTGGGTTTCCTCTGGGTGACTGTCTGGGAGGAGTGTGGTGTGTTCTCCCTGTGTCTGTGTGGGTTTCCTCCGGGTGACTGTCTGTGAGGAGTGTGGTGTGTTCTTTCTGTGTCTGTGTGGGTTTCCTCCGGTTGACTGTCTGTGAGGAGTGTGGTGTGTTCTCCCTGTGTCTGCGTGGGTTTCCTCCGGGTGACTGTCTGTGAGGAGTGTGGTGTGTTCTCTCTGTGTCTGCGTGGGTTTCCTCGGGGTGACTGTCTGTGAGGAGTGTGGTGTGTTCTCCCTGTGTCTGCGTGGGTTTCCTCCGGGTGACTGTCTGTGAGGAGTGCGGTGTGTTCTCCCTGTGTCTGCGTGGGTTTCATCCGGGTGACTGTCTGTGAGGAGTGTGGTGTGTTCTCCCTGTGTCTGCGTGGGTTTCCTCCGGGTGACTGTCTGTGAGGAGTGTGGTGTGTTCTCCCTGTGTCTGTGTGGGTTTCCTCCGGGTGCTCCGGTTTCCTCCTACGCTCCAAAAACACACGTTGGTAGGTGGATTGGAGACGCAAAAGTGTCCGTAGGTGTGAGCGTGTGAGTGTGTGTCGCCCCGTGAAGGACTGGCGCCCCCTCCAGGGTGTTCCCACCTTGTGTTCTTTACAGACAATGAATGAATGAATAATGCACTATGTTCACAATCTCCATCTGTAAATCGTATAAAATCAAAACTCACACGTACTTTTAGATACAATATTATCCCCAGGAACAGAACAAATTCATGACATGCTTCTGCAGTTCTTTTTTCCTGATAGAGCTCATAACAAATGCAATAAATTACTAAATATAAAACAACGTAACGGCTGACACATACATTTTCAAACTTCATTTTTTTGACGATTGTCATATTTAACACTACGTATCAAATCAAAAAGATATGTGTACCTAATAATAAAATATGGAATCGATTAAATTAATTAAGAATTATTCATGATAAAACATTAATGGTGTTTGCAGAAGCATGGGCTTCCATAGGACCAGGCAAGTGGGCAGTGTTTATAAGCACTTTATTCACACTCTCTGTGAATGAAAATACCATGCCTACTACCAAACGACTATGTTAGGCATGTCATGACAGATGGACATCCTCTGATAGGTCCTCAGAGTGGAAAGGGTTAAGTTTCGAGGGGTAAGAATAGAGGTGAGATAGGCTGTTTGTGTAGGAGAATGTGAGGAGTGTGGTGTGTTCTCTCTGTGTCTGCGTGGGTTTCCTCCAGGTGACTGTCTGTGGGGAATGTGGTGTGTTCTCTCTGTGTCTGCGTGGGTTTCCTCCAGAAGACTGTCTGTGAGGAGTGTGGTGTGTTCTCTCTGTGTCTGTGTGGGTTTCCACCAGGTGCTCCAGTTTCCTCCCACAGTCCAAAAACACACATTGGTAGGTGGATTTGCGACTCAAAAGTGTCCGTAGGTGTGAGTGTGTGTGTGTATGTGTGTGTGTGTGTTGCACTGTGAAGGACTGGTGCCCCCTCCGTGGTGTATACCCGCCTTTCGCCCAATGATTCCAGGTAGGCTCTGGACCCAGCGCGACCCTGAACTGGATAAGGGTTAGAGACAATGAATGAATGAATGTTGTGGAAATGGCAAATTATGCAGTGAACTAGAAGCAGTGAGAACACGCACCCGGAGTGGCTGCATCCATCCCAGCGCCTGGGGAGCAGTTCTAGGGCTAGGCGCATTCCTCAAGCACACCTCAGCCATGGATGTTGAAGGAGGAGAGGGTGATATGTTCAGAAGTGACCTATAACTGCCCCTGTTCACTGAGACATTGTGGAGGTGCACTTTCATTATGCATTTTGCCCAACAAAAGCACGTTTTTTGTTTTGTTTTGTTTTGTATATTTACATATTCGCCCATCTGGTTTTTAACTGCCTGATGTTCAATAATGTCATGATACCTCCACTCAAGGTTCTTTGAAGAGAGTCTGCTACCTTTCGCCACGTAACGCGGCCAAGAACTGCCTAGAAATTTAACTGACACAGAGAAGCACCAATCACAAGTGTCCTATTGGGCATGACGTTAAGGAGGAGACAGTCTTTATGATTCACGTTGGGCCAGTACCAGAGCCAGTTCCAGATGATACACTGAAGTGTGAATCCTGACAGTAAGGCCAGATTAAAGCACAGAAGGTATCAGACTCTCCATCCACTTCTAGTCATAGTGTTTGTGGCTGAGGCTACTCCACACCCACTCCACTTTCCCCTGTTCCCTGGGGGTTTCTCTAAATAGCTGACAAAATATTTTGGGTTCAGACTCTGACCAGCTTTGTCTTTTCAAGATGGTTGTGTTTAGCTGGTAATTATAGTTTTCCAAGTGGTCAGTTGGGAATGAATGATGTCCGGCACTTGCGCTCTGCACTTTGTAGCACATGATGTAATGAACAATTTCTTTCTTTCTCAGGACTCAAAACTGGAGGAGGTGGTTCTTCGAGTGGACAGGGGACTACATATCACTACACCTTCCATGGGGACCCACATGCCACTTTTGCCTCTTTCTTTGGAGGCTCTAATCCCTTTGATATTTTTTTCGGCTCTGGACGTCACCGGGGAAGCAGCAACGGCTTTGCGGATCATGGAGACCATGATATGGACATCGATATGGACGGAGACGATGACCCTTTCAGCTCTTTCAGCCACTTTGGGTTCAATGGAATCAACGGATTCCATCATGGCCGACGGCACCGCAATGAGCCTCTGCACAGCGGCCGGAGGAAGGTCCAGGACCCTCCGGTGGTCCACGAGCTTCGGGTTTCTCTGGAGGAGATTTTTCATGGTTGCACCAAACGCATGCGCATCACTCGGCGCAGACTCAACCCAGACGGGAGGACGATGCGGACGGAAGATAAGATCCTCAACATCGTCATCAAGAGAGGTTGGAAAGAAGGGACCAAGATCACCTTCCCCAAGGAGGGCGACGAGACCCCCGAGAACATTCCGGCTGACATCGCCTTCGTGCTCAAAGACAAGGGCCACCCTCACTTTAGGAGGGACGGCTCCAACATCATATACACTGCCAAAATCAGTCTTAAGGAGGTGAGTGTTCCTTTCTACTTCTTCACACATGCATTTAAGGATGTGTTCCAGAAAATTCTCCCATAGGAAAGTGGGATTAAAGAAGGGATCTCCTCCCGTAGTTCCTCCTTAACATCTCTGCAGGTCCTCCTTACCATATACATAGTGTCTCATTAATATATCTGTAACCTGTTCTTTATCACTGTAGTTTGACCTTAATATCTTGAAGGTTCCTCCTCAATATCTCTTTAGTTATTCTTTAATATATATGTAGTTTATCCTTAATATTTCTTTACTTCTACTTTAATAACTCTGTAATATCTCCTAGTTCCACATTAATATTGCTGAAGATTCTCCTTAACGTCTCTAATTTATTTAATATCTCTCATGAACAGCTGTGTAGTCTTTGTAATATCTCTGTATTCCACATTAACAGCTTTGTAGTCTTACAAATATCTCTCTATTTCCACCTTAACAGCTGTGCAGTCTTTTAAATATCTCTCTAGTTACACATTAACAGTTGTGTAGTCTTTTTAATGTCTCTGTAGTTCCACCTTAACAGCTCTGTAGTCTTTTTAATGTCTCTGTAGTTCCACCTTAACAGCTGTGTAGTCTTTTTAATATCTCTGTAGTTTCACCTTAACAGCTGTGTAGTCTTTTTAACATCTCTGTAAACCACCTTAACAGCTGTGTAGACTTTATAATATCTCTATTTCCACCTTAACAGCTCTGTAGTCTTTTTAATATATCTCTGTAGTTCCACCTTAACAGCTGTGTAGCCTTTTTAATATCTCTGTAGTTCCACCTTAACAGCTGTGTAGTCTTTTTAACGTCTCTGTAATCCACATTAACAGCTGTGTAGTCTTTTTAATATCTCTGTAGTTCCACCTTAACAGCTGTGTTGTCTTTTAAATATCTCTATAGTTCGACCTTAACAGATGTGTTGTCTTTTAAATATCTCTATAGTTCCACCTTAACAGCTGTGTAGTCTTTTTAATATCTCTGTAGTTCCTCCTTAACAGCTGTGTAGTCTTTTTAATATCTCTGTAGTTCCACCTTAACAGCTGTGTAGTCTTTTTAATATCTCTGTAGTTCCACCTTAACAGCTGTGTAGTCTTTTTAATATCTCTGTAGTTCCACCTTAACAGCTGTGTTGTCTTTTTAATATCTCTGTAGTTCCACCTTAACAGCTGTGTAGTCTTTTTAATATCTCCGTAGTTCCAGCTTAACAGCTGTGTAGTCTTTTAAATATCTCTGTAGTTCCACCTTAACAGCTGTGTAGTCTTTTTAATATCTCTGTAGTTCCACCTTAACAGCTGTGTACTCTTTTTAATGTCTCTGTAGTTCCACCTTAACAGCTGTGTAGTCTTTTTAACGTCTCTGTAATCCACCTTAACAGCTGTGTAGTCTTTTTAATATCTCTGTAGTCCCACCTTAACAGCTGTGTTGTCTTTTAAATATCTCTATAGTTCCACCTTAACAGCTGTGTTGTCTTTTTAATATCTCTGTAGTTCCACCTTAACAGCTGTGTAGTCTTTTTAACGGCTCTGTAATCCACATTAACGGCTGTGTAGTCTTTTTAATATCTCTGTAGTTCCACCTTAACAGCTGTGTTGTCTTTTAAATATCTCTATAGTTCCACCTTAACAGCTATGTAGTCTTTTTAATATCTCTGTAGTTCCTCCTTAACAGCTGTGTAGTCTTTTTAACATCTCTGGAAACCACCTTAACAGTTGTGTAGACTTTTTAATATCTCTATTTCCACCTTAACAGCTGTGTAGTCTTTTTAATATCTCTGTAGTTCCACCTTAACAGCTGTGTAGTCTTTTTAATATCTCTGTAGTTCCACCTTAACAGCTGTGTAGTCTTTTTAATATCTCTGTAGTTCCACCTTAACAGCTATGTAGTCTTTTTAATGTCTCTGTAGTTCCGCCTTAACAGCTGTGTAGTCTTTTTAATGTCTCTGTAGTTCCGCCTTAACAGCTGTGTAGTCTTTTTAATGTCTCTGTAGTTCTACCTTAACAGCTGTGTAGTCTTTTTAACGTCTCTGTAATCCACATTAACGGCTGTGTAGTCTTTTTAATATCTCTGTAGTTCCACATTAACAGCTGTGTTGTCTTTTAAATATCTCTATAGTTCCACCTTAACAGCTGTGTTGTCTTTTAAATATCTCTATAGTTCCACGTTAACAGCTGTGTAGTCTTTTTAATAACTCTGTAGTTCCTCCTTAACAGATGTGTAGTCTTTTTAATATCTCTGTAGTTCCACCTTAACAGCTGTGTAGTCTTTTTAATATCTCTGTAGTTCCACCTTAACAGCTGTGTAGTCTTTTTAATATCTCTGTAGTTCCACCTTAACAGCTGTGTAGTCTTTTTAACGTCTCTGTAATCCACATTAACAGCTGTGTAGTCTTTTTAATATCTCTGTAGTCCCACCTTAACAGCTGTATTTTCTTTTAAATATCTCTATAGTTCCACCTTAACAGCTGTGTTGTCTTTTCAATATCTCTGTAGTTCCACCTTAACAGCTGTGTAGTCTTTTTAATGTCTCTGTAGTTCCGCCTTAACAGCTGTGTAGTCTTTTTAATGTCTCTGTAGTTCCGCCTTAACAGCTGTGTAGTCTTTTTAATGTCTCTGTAGTTCCGCCTTAACAGCTGTGTAGTCTTTTTAATGTCTCTGTAGTTCCGCCTTAACAGCTGTGTAGTCTTTTTAATGTCTCTGTAGTTCTGCCTTAACAGCTGTGTAGTCTTTTTAATGTCTCTGTAGTTCCACCTTAACAGCTCTGTAGTCTTTTTAATATCTCTGTAGTTCCACCTTAACAGCTGTGTAGTCTTTTTAACGTCTCTGTAAACCACTTTAACAGCTGTGTAGTCTTTTTAATGTCTCTGTAGTTCCACCTTAACAGCTGTGTAGTCTTTTTAATGTCTCTGTAGATCCACCTTAACCGCTGTGTAGTCTTTTTAATGTCTCTGTATTTCTACCTTAACAGCTGTGTAGTCTTTTTAATATCTCCGTAGTTCTACCTTAACAGCTGTGTAGTCTTTTTAACGTCTCTGTAATCCACATTAACGGCTGTGTAGTCTTTTTAATATCTCTGTAGTTCCACCTTAACAGCTGTGTTGTCTTTTAAATATCTCTATAGTTCCACCTTAACAGCTGTGTTGTCTTTTAAATATCTCTATAGTTCCACGTTAACAGCTGTGTAGTCTTTTTAATATCTCTGTAGTTCCTCCTTAACAGATGTGTAGTCTTTTTAATATCTCTGTAGTTCCACCTTAACAGCTGTGTAGTCTTTTTAATATCTCTGTAGTTCCACCTTAACAGCTGTGTAGTCTTTTTAATATCTCTGTAGTTCCATCTTAACAGCTGTGTAGTCTTTTTAACGTCTCTGTAATCCACATTAACAGCTGTGTAGTCTTTTTAATATCTCTGTAGTCCCACCTTAACAGCTGTATTTTCTTTTAAATATCTCTATAGTTCCACCTTAACAGCTGTGTTGTCTTTTCAATATCTCTGTAGTTCCACCTTAACAGCTGTGTAGTCTTTTAAATATCTCTGTAGTTCCACCTTAACAGCTGTGTAGTCTTTTAAATATCTCTGTAGTTCCACCTTAACAGCTGTGTAGTCTTTTTAATGTCTCTGTAGTTCCGCCTTAACAGCTGTGTAGTCTTTTTAATGTCTCTGTAGTTCCGCCTTAACAGCTGTGTAGTCTTTTTAATGTCTCTGTAGTTCCGCCTTAACAGCTGTGTAGTCTTTTTAATGTCTCTGTAGTACCGCCTTAACAGCTGTGTAGTCTTTTTAATGTCTCTGTAGTTCTGCCTTAACAGCTGTGTAGTCTTTTTAATGTCTCTGTAGTTCCACCTTAACAGCTGTGTAGTCTTTTTAATATCTCTGTAGTTCCACCTTAACAGCTGTGTAGTCTTTTTAACGTCTCTGTAAACCACTTTAACAGCTGTGTAGTCTTTTTAATGTCTCTGTAGTTCCACCTTAACAGCTGTGTAGTCTTTTTAATGTCTCTGTAGTTCCACCTTAACCGCTGTGTTGTCTTTTTAATGTCTCTGTATTTCTACCTTAACAGCTGTGTAGTCTTTTTAATATCTCCGTAGTTCCACCTTAACAGCTGCGTAGTCTTTTTCACGTCTCTGTAAACCAACTTAACAGCTGTGTAGACTTTATAATATCTCTATTTCCACCTTAACAGCTGTGTAGTCTTTTTAATATCTCTGTAGTTCCACCTTAACCGCTGTGTAGTCTTTTTAATATCTCTGTAGTTCTAGCTTAACAGCTGTGTAGTCTTTTAAATATCTCTGTAGTTCCACTTTAACAGCTGTGTAGTGTTTTTAATGTCTCTGTAGTTCCGCCTTAACAGCTGTGTAGTCTTTTTAATGTCTCTGTAGTTCCACCTTAACAGCTGTGTAGTCTTTTTAATATCTCTGTAGTTCCACCTTAACAGCTGTGTAGTCTTTTTAACGTCTCTGTAAACCACTTTAACAGCTGTGTAGTCTTTTTAATGTCTCTGTAGTTCCACCTTAACAGCTGTGTAGTCTTTTTAAAGTCTCTGTAGTTCCACCTTAACCGCTGTGTAGTCTTTTAAATATCTCTGTAGTTCTACCTTAACAGCTGTGTAGTCTTTTTAATATCTCCGTAGTTCCATCTTAACAGCTGCGTAGTCTTTTTCACGTCTCTGTAAACCACCTTAACAGCTGTGTAGACTTTATAATATCTCTATTTCCACCTTAACAGCTGTGTAGTCTTTTTAATGTCTCTGTAGTTCCACCTTAACAGCTGTGTAGTCTTTTTAATATCTCTGTAGTTCCACCTTAACAGCTGTGTAGTCTTTTTAATGTCTCTGTAGTTCCGCCTTAACAGCTGTGTAGTCTTTTTAATGTCTCTGTAGTTCCGCCTTAACAGCTGTGTAGTCTTTTTAATGTCTCTGTAGTTCCGCCTTAACAGCTGTGTAGTCTTTTTAATGTCTCTGTAGTTCCACCTTAACAGCTGTGTAGTCTTTTTAATATCTCTGTAGTTCCACCTTAACAGCTGTGTAGTCTTTTTAACGTCTCTGTAAACCACTTTAACAGCTGTGTAGTCTTTTTAATGTCTCTTTAATTCCACCTTAACCGCTGTGTAGTCTTTTTAATGTCTCTGTAGTTCTACCTTAACAGCTGTGTAGTCTTTTTAATATCTCCGTAGTTCCACCTTAACAGCTGCGTAGTCTTTTTCACGTCTCTGTAAACCACATTAACAGCTGTGTAGACTTTATAATATCTCTATTTCCACCTTAACAGCTGTGTAGTCTTTTTAATATCTCTGTAGTTCCACCTTAACAGCTGTGTAGTCTTTTTAATATCTCTGTAGTTCCAGCTTAACAGCTGTGTAGTCTTTTAAATATCTCTGTAGTTCCACCTTAACCGCTGTGTTGTCTTTTTAATGTCTCTGTATTTCTACCTTAACAGCTGTGTAGTCTTTTTAATATCTCCGTAGTTCCACCTTAACAGCTGCGTAGTCTTTTTCACGTCTCTGTAAACCAACTTAACAGCTGTGTAGACTTTATAATATCTCTATTTCCACCTTAACAGCTGTGTAGTCTTTTTAATATCTCTGTAGTTCCACCTTAACCGCTGTGTAGTCTTTTTAATATCTCTGTAGTTCTAGCTTAACAGCTGTGTAGTCTTTTAAATATCTCTGTAGTTCCACTTTAACAGCTGTGTAGTGTTTTTAATGTCTCTGTAGTTCCGCCTTAACAGCTGTGTAGTCTTTTTAATGTCTCTGTAGTTCCACCTTAACAGCTGTGTAGTCTTTTTAATATCTCTGTAGTTCCACCTTAACAGCTGTGTAGTCTTTTTAACGTCTCTGTAAACCACTTTAACAGCTGTGTAGTCTTTTTAATGTCTCTGTAGTTCCACCTTAACAGCTGTGTAGTCTTTTTAAAGTCTCTGTAGTTCCACCTTAACCGCTGTGTAGTCTTTTAAATATCTCTGTAGTTCTACCTTAACAGCTGTGTAGTCTTTTTAATATCTCCGTAGTTCCACCTTAACAGCTGCGTAGTCTTTTTCACGTCTCTGTAAACCACCTTAACAGCTGTGTAGACTTTATAATATCTCTATTTCCACCTTAACAGCTGTGTAGTCTTTTTAATGTCTCTGTAGTTCCACCTTAACAGCTGTGTAGTCTTTTTAATATCTCTGTAGTTCCACCTTAACAGCTGTGTAGTCTTTTTAATGTCTCTGTAGTTCCGCCTTAACAGCTGTGTAGTCTTTTTAATGTCTCTGTAGTTCCGCCTTAACAGCTGTGTAGTCTTTTTAATGTCTCTGTAGTTCCGCCTTAACAGCTGTGTAGTCTTTTTAATGTCTCTGTAGTTCCACCTTAACAGCTGTGTAGTCTTTTTAATATCTCTGTAGTTCCACCTTAACAGCTGTGTAGTCTTTTTAACGTCTCTGTAAACCACTTTAACAGCTGTGTAGTCTTTTTAATGTCTCTTTAATTCCACCTTAACCGCTGTGTAGTCTTTTTAATGTCTCTGTAGTTCTACCTTAACAGCTGTGTAGTCTTTTTAATATCTCCGTAGTTCCACCTTAACAGCTGCGTAGTCTTTTTCACGTCTCTGTAAACCACATTAACAGCTGTGTAGACTTTATAATATCTCTATTTCCACCTTAACAGCTGTGTAGTCTTTTTAATATCTCTGTAGTTCCACCTTAACAGCTGTGTAGTCTTTTTAATATCTCTGTAGTTCCAGCTTAACAGCTGTGTAGTCTTTTAAATATCTCTGTAGTTCCACCTTAACAGCTGTGTAGTCTTTTTAATATCTCTGTAGTTCCACCTTAACAGCTGTGTAGTCTTTTTAATGTCTTTGTAGTTCCGCCTTAACAGCTGTGTAGTCTTTTTAATGTCTCTGTAGTTCCGCCTTAACAGCTGTGTAGTCTTTTTAATGTCTCTGTAGTTCCACCTTAACAGCTGTGTAGTTTTTTTAATATCTCTGTAGTTCCACCTTAACAGCTGTGTAGTCTTTTTAACGTCTCTGTAAACCACTTTAACAGCTGCGTAGTCTTTTTCACGTCTCTGTAAACCACCTTAGCAGCTGTGTAGACATTATAATATCTCTATTTCCACCTTAACAGCTGTGTAGTCTTTTTAATGTCTCTGTAGTTCCACCTTAACAGCTGTGTAGTCTTTTTAATATCTCTGTAGTTCCACCTTAACAGCTGTGTAGTCTTTTTAATGTCTCTGTAGTTCCGCCTTAACAGCTGTGTAGTCTTTTTAATGTCTCTGTAGTTCCGCCTTAACAGCTGTGTAGTCTTTTTAATGTCTCTGTAGTTCCGCCTTAACAGCTGTGTAGTCTTTTTAATGTCTCTGTAGTTCCACCTTAACAGCTGTGTAGTCTTTTTAACGTCTCTGTAAACCACTTTAACAGCTGTGTAGTCTTTTTAATGTCTCTGTAGTTCCACCTTAACAGCTGTGTAGTCTTTTTAATGTCTCTGTAGTTCCACCTTAACCGCTGTGTTGTCTTTTTAATGTCTCTGTAGTTCTACCTTAACAGCTGTGTAGTCTTTTTAATATCTCTGTAGTTCCACCTTAACAGCTGTGTAGTCTTTTTAATATCTCTGTTGTTCCAGCTTAACAGCTGTGTAGTCTTTTAAATATCTCTGTAGTTCCACCTTAACAGCTGTGTAGTCTTTTTAATATCTCTGTAGTTCCACCTTAACAGCTGTGTAGTCTTTTTAATGTCTCTGTAGTTCCGCCTTAACAGCTGTGTAGTCTTTTTAATGTCTCTGTAGTTCCGCCTTAACAGCTGTGTAGTCTTTTTAATGTCTCTGTAGTTCTACCTTAACAGCTGTGTAGTCTTTTTAATGTCTCTGTAATCCACATTAACGGCTGTGTAGTCTTTTTAATATCTCTGTAGTTCCACCTTAACAGCTGTGTTGTCTTTTAAATATCTCTATAGTTCCACCTTAACAGCTGTGTTGTCTTTTAAACATCTCTATAGTTCCACCTTAACAGTTGTGTAGTCTTTTTAATATCTCTGTAGTTCCTCTTTAACAGATGTGTAGTCTTTATAATAGCTCTATTTTCACCTTAACAGCTCTGTAGTCTTTTTAATATCTCTGTAGTTCCACCTTAACAGCTGTGTAGTCTTTTTAACATCTCTGTAATCCACATTAACAGCTGTGTTGTCTTTTAAATATCTCTATAGTTCCACCTTAACAGCTCTGTAGTCTTTTTAATATCTCTGTAGTTCCACCTTAACAGCTGCATAGTCTTTTTCACGTCTCTGTAAACCACCTTAGCAGCTGTGTAGACTTTATAATATCTCTATTTCCACCTTAACAGCTGTGTAGTCTTTTTAATGTCTCTGTAGTTCCACCTTAACAGCTGTGTAGTCTTTTTAATATCTCTGTAGTTCCACCTTAACAGCTGTGTAGTCTTTTTAATGTCTCTGTAGTTCCGCCTTAACAGCTGTGTAGTCTTTTTAATGTCTCGGTAGTTCCGCCTTAACAGCTGTGTAGTCTTTTTAATGTCTCTGTAGTTCCGCCTTAACAGCTGTGTAGTCTTTTTAATGTCTCTGTAGTTCCACCTTAACAGCTGTGTAGTCTTTTTAACGTCTCTGTAAACCACTTTAACAGCTGTGTAGTCTTTTTAATGTCTCTGTAGTTCCACCTTAACAGCTGTGTAGTCTTTTTAATGTCTCTGTAGTTCCACCTTAACCGCTGTGTTGTCTTTTTAATGTCTCTGTAGTTCTACCTTAACAGCTGTGTAGTCTTTTTAATATCTCCGTAGTTCCACCTTAACAGCTGCGTAGTCTTTTTCACGTCTCTGTAAACCACCTTAACAGCTGTGTAGACTTTATAATATCTCTATTTCCACCTTAACAGCTGTGTAGTCTTTTTAATATCTCTGTAGTTCCACCTTAACAGCTGTGTAGTCTTTTTAATATCTCTGTAGTTCCAGCTTAACAGCTGTGTAGTCTTTTAAATATCTCTGTAGTTCCACCTTAACAGCTGTGTAGTCTTTTTAATATCTCTGTAGTTCCACCTTAACAGCTGTGTAGTCTTTTTAATGTCTCTGTAGTTCCGCCTTAACAGCTGTGTAGTCTTTTTAATGTCTCTGTAGTTCCGCCTTAACAGCTGTGTAGTCTTTTTAATGTCTCTGTAGTTCCACCTTAACAGCTGTGTAGTTTTTTTAATATCTCTGTAGTTCCACCTTAACAGCTGTGTAGTCTTTTTAACGTCTCTGTAAACCACTTTAACAGCTGTGTAGTCTTTTTAATGTCTCTGTAGTTCCACCTTAACAGCTGTGTAGTCTTTTTAATGTCTCTGTAGTTCCACCTTAACCGCTGTGTTGTCTTTTTAATGTCTCTGTAGTTCTACCTTAACAGCTGTGTAGTCTTTTTAATATCTCCGTAGTTCCACCTTAACAGCTGCGTAGTCTTTTTCACGTCTCTGTAAACCACCTTAGCAGCTGTGTAGACTTTATAATATCTCTATTTCCACCTTAACAGCTGTGTAGTCTTTTTAATGTCTCTGTAGTTCCACCTTAACAGCTGTGTAGTCTTTTTAATATCTCTGTAGTTCCACCTTAACAGCTGTGTAGTCTTTTTAATGTCTCTGTAGTTCCGTCTTAACAGCTGTGTAGTCTTTTTAATGTCTCTGTAGTTCCGCCTTAACAGCTGTGTAGTCTTTTTAATGTCTCTGTAGTTCCGCCTTAACAGCTGTGTAGTCTTTTTAATGTCTCTGTAGTTCCACCTTAACAGCTGTGTATTCTTTTTAACGTCTCTGTAAACCACTTTAACAGCTGTGTAGTCTTTTTAATGTCTCTGTAGTTCCACCTTAACAGCTGTGTAGTCTTTTTAATGTCTCTGTAGTTCCACCTTAACCGCTGTGTTGTCTTTTTAATGTCTCTGTAGTTCTACCTTAACAGCTGTGTAGTCTTTTTAATATCTCCGTAGTTCCACCTTAACAGCTGCGTAGTCTTTTTCACGTCTCTGTAAACCACCTTAACAGCTGTGTAGACTTTATAATATCTCTATTTCCACCTTAACAGCTGTGTAGTCTTTTAAATATCTCTGTAGTTCCACCTTAACAGCTGTGTAGTCTTTTTAATATCTCTGTAGTTCCACCTTAACAGCTGTGTACTCTTTTTAATGTCTCTGTAGTTCCACCTTAACAGCTGTGTAGTCTTTTTAACGTCTCTGTAATCCACCTTAACAGCTGTGTAGTCTTTTTAATATCTCTGTAGTTCCAGCTTAACAGCTGTGTAGTCTTTTAAATATCTCTGTAGTTCCACCTTAACAGCTGTGTAGTCTTTTTAATATCTCTGTAGTTCCACCTTAACAGCTGTGTAGTCTTTTTAATGTCTTTGTAGTTCCGCCTTAACAGCTGTGTAGTCTTTTTAATGTCTCTGTAGTTCCGCCTTAACAGCTGTGTAGTCTTTTTAATGTCTCTGTAGTTCCACGTTAACAGCTGTGTAGTTTTTTTAATATCTCTGTAGTTCCACCTTAACAGCTGTGTAGTCTTTTTAACGTCTCTGTAAACCACTTTAACAGCTGCGTAGTCTTTTTCACGTCTCTGTAAACCACCTTAGCAGCTGTGTAGACATTATAATATCTCTATTTCCACCTTAACAGCTGTGTAGTCTTTTTAATGTCTCTGTAGTTCCACCTTAACAGCTGTGTAGTCTTTTTAATATCTCTGTAGTTCCACCTTAACAGCTGTGTAGTCTTTTTAATGTCTCTGTAGTTCCGCCTTAACAGCTGTGTAGTCTTTTTAATGTCTCTGTAGTTCCGCCTTAACAGCTGTGTAGTCTTTTTAATGTCTCTGTAGTTCCGCCTTAACAGCTGTGTAGTCTTTTTAATGTCTCTGTAGTTCCACCTTAACAGCTGTGTAGTCTTTTTAACGTCTCTGTAAACCACTTTAACAGCTGTGTAGTCTTTTTAATGTCTCTGTAGTTCCACCTTAACAGCTGTGTAGTCTTTTTAATGTCTCTGTAGTTCCACCTTAACCGCTGTGTTGTCTTTTTAATGTCTCTGTAGTTCTACCTTAACAGCTGTGTAGTCTTTTTAATATCTCTGTAGTTCCACCTTAACAGCTGTGTAGTCTTTTTAATATCTCTGTTGTTCCAGCTTAACAGCTGTGTAGTCTTTTAAATATCTCTGTAGTTCCACCTTAACAGCTGTGTAGTCTTTTTAATATCTCTGTAGTTCCACCTTAACAGCTGTGTAGTCTTTTTAATGTCTCTGTAGTTCCGCCTTAACAGCTGTGTAGTCTTTTTAATGTCTCTGTAGTTCCGCCTTAACAGCTGTGTAGTCTTTTTAATGTCTCTGTAGTTCTACCTTAACAGCTGTGTAGTCTTTTTAATGTCTCTGTAATCCACATTAACGGCTGTGTAGTCTTTTTAATATCTCTGTAGTTCCACCTTAACAGCTGTGTTGTCTTTTAAATATCTCTATAGTTCCACCTTAACAGCTGTGTTGTCTTTTAAACATCTCTATAGTTCCACCTTAACAGTTGTGTAGTCTTTTTAATATCTCTGTAGTTCCTCTTTAACAGATGTGTAGTCTTTATAATAGCTCTATTTTCACCTTAACAGCTCTGTAGTCTTTTTAATATCTCTGTAGTTCCACCTTAACAGCTGTGTAGTCTTTTTAACATCTCTGTAATCCACATTAACAGCTGTGTTGTCTTTTAAATATCTCTATAGTTCCACCTTAACAGCTCTGTAGTCTTTTTAATATCTCTGTAGTTCCACCTTAACAGCTGCATAGTCTTTTTCACGTCTCTGTAAACCACCTTAGCAGCTGTGTAGACTTTATAATATCTCTATTTCCACCTTAACAGCTGTGTAGTCTTTTTAATGTCTCTGTAGTTCCACCTTAACAGCTGTGTAGTCTTTTTAATATCTCTGTAGTTCCACCTTAACAGCTGTGTAGTCTTTTTAATGTCTCTGTAGTTCCGCCTTAACAGCTGTGTAGTCTTTTTAATGTCTCTGTAGTTCCGCCTTAACAGCTGTGTAGTCTTTTTAATGTCTCTGTAGTTCCGCCTTAACAGCTGTGTAGTCTTTTTAATGTCTCTGTAGTTCCACCTTAACAGCTGTGTAGTCTTTTTAACGTCTCTGTAAACCACTTTAACAGCTGTGTAGTCTTTTTAATGTCTCTGTAGTTCCACCTTAACAGCTGTGTAGTCTTTTTAATGTCTCTGTAGTTCCACCTTAACCGCTGTGTTGTCTTTTTAATGTCTCTGTAGTTCTACCTTAACAGCTGTGTAGTCTTTTTAATATCTCCGTAGTTCCACCTTAACAGCTGCGTAGTCTTTTTCACGTCTCTGTAAACCACCTTAACAGCTGTGTAGACTTTATAATATCTCTATTTCCACCTTAACAGCTGTGTAGTCTTTTTAATATCTCTGTAGTTCCACCTTAACAGCTGTGTAGTCTTTTTAATATCTCTGTAGTTCCAGCTTAACAGCTGTGTAGTCTTTTAAATATCTCTGTAGTTCCACCTTAACAGCTGTGTAGTCTTTTTAATATCTCTGTAGTTCCACCTTAACAGCTGTGTAGTCTTTTTAATGTCTCTGTAGTTCCGCCTTAACAGCTGTGTAGTCTTTTTAATGTCTCTGTAGTTCCGCCTTAACAGCTGTGTAGTCTTTTTAATGTCTCTGTAGTTCCACCTTAACAGCTGTGTAGTTTTTTTAATATCTCTGTAGTTCCACCTTAACAGCTGTGTAGTCTTTTTAACGTCTCTGTAAACCACTTTAACAGCTGTGTAGTCTTTTTAATGTCTCTGTAGTTCCACCTTAACAGCTGTGTAGTCTTTTTAATGTCTCTGTAGTTCCACCTTAACCGCTGTGTTGTCTTTTTAATGTCTCTGTAGTTCTACCTTAACAGCTGTGTAGTCTTTTTAATATCTCCGTAGTTCCACCTTAACAGCTGCGTAGTCTTTTTCACGTCTCTGTAAACCACCTTAGCAGCTGTGTAGACTTTATAATATCTCTATTTCCACCTTAACAGCTGTGTAGTCTTTTTAATGTCTCTGTAGTTCCACCTTAACAGCTGTGTAGTCTTTTTAATATCTCTGTAGTTCCACCTTAACAGCTGTGTAGTCTTTTTAATGTCTCTGTAGTTCCGTCTTAACAGCTGTGTAGTCTTTTTAATGTCTCTGTAGTTCCGCCTTAACAGCTGTGTAGTCTTTTTAATGTCTCTGTAGTTCCGCCTTAACAGCTGTGTAGTCTTTTTAATGTCTCTGTAGTTCCACCTTAACAGCTGTGTAGTCTTTTTAACGTCTCTGTAAACCACTTTAACAGCTGTGTAGTCTTTTTAATGTCTCTGTAGTTCCACCTTAACAGCTGTGTAGTCTTTTTAATGTCTCTGTAGTTCCACCTTAACCGCTGTGTTGTCTTTTTAATGTCTCTGTAGTTCTACCTTAACAGCTGTGTAGTCTTTTTAATATCTCCGTAGTTCCACCTTAACAGCTGCGTAGTCTTTTTCACGTCTCTGTAAACCACCTTAACAGCTGTGTAGACTTTATAATATCTCTATTTCCACCTTAACAGCTGTGTAGTCTTTTAAATATCTCTGTAGTTCCACCTTAACAGCTGTGTAGTCTTTTTAATATCTCTGTAGTTCCACCTTAACAGCTGTGTACTCTTTTTAATGTCTCTGTAGTTCCACCTTAACAGCTGTGTAGTCTTTTTAACGTCTCTGTAATCCACCTTAACAGCTGTGTAGTCTTTTTAATATCTCTGTAGTCCCACCTTAACAGCTGTGTTGTCTTTTAAATATCTCTATAGTTCCACCTTAACAGCTGTGTTGTCTTTTTAATATCTCTGTAGTTCCACCTTAACAGCTGTGTAGTCTTTTTAACGGCTCTGTAATCCACATTAACGGCTGTGTAGTCTTTTTAATATCTCTGTAGTTCCACCTTAACAGCTGTGTTGTCTTTTAAATATCTCTATAGTTCCACCTTAACAGCTATGTAGTCTTTTTAATATCTCTGTAGTTCCTCCTTAACAGCTGTGTAGTCTTTTTAACATCTCTGGAAACCACCTTAACAGTTGTGTAGACTTTTTAATATCTCTATTTCCACCTTAACAGCTGTGTAGTCTTTTTAATATCTCTGTAGTTCCACCTTAACAGCTGTGTAGTCTTTTTAATATCTCTGTAGTTCCACCTTAACAGCTGTGTAGTCTTTTTAATGTCTCTGTAGTTCCGCCTTAACAGCTGTGTAGTCTTTTTAATGTCTCTGTAGTTCCGCCTTAACAGCTGTGTAGTCTTTTTAATGTCTCTGTAGTTCTACCTTAACAGCTGTGTAGTCTTTTTAACGTCTCTGTAATCCACATTAACGGCTGTGTAGTCTTTTTAATATCTCTGTAGTTCCACATTAACAGCTGTGTTGTCTTTTAAATATCTCTATAGTTCCACCTTAACAGCTGTGTTGTCTTTTAAATATCTCTATAGTTCCACGTTAACAGCTGTGTAGTCTTTTTAATATCTCTGTAGTTCCTCCTTAACAGATGTGTAGTCTTTTTAATATCTCTGTAGTTCCACCTTAACAGCTGTGTAGTCTTTTTAATATCTCTGTAGTTCCACCTTAACAGCTGTGTAGTCTTTTTAATATCTCTGTAGTTCCACCTTAACAGCTGTGTAGTCTTTTTAACGTCTCTGTAATCCACATTAACAGCTGTGTAGTCTTTTTAATATCTCTGTAGTCCCACCTTAACAGCTGTATTTTCTTTTAAATATCTCTATAGTTCCACCTTAACAGCTGTGTTGTCTTTTCAATATCTCTGTAGTTCCACCTTAACAGCTGTGTAGTCTTTTAAATATTTCTGTAGTTCCACCTTAACAGCTGTGTAGTCTTTTAAATATCTCTGTAGTTCCACCTTAACAGCTGTGTAGTCTTTTTAATGTCTCTGTAGTTCCGCCTTAACAGCTGTGTAGTCTTTTTAATGTCTCTGTAGTTCCGCCTTAACAGCTGTGTAGTCTTTTTAATGTCTCTGTAGTTCCGCCTTAACAGCTGTGTAGTCTTTTTAATGTCTCTGTAGTTCCGCCTTAACAGCTGTGTAGTCTTTTTAATGTCTCTGTAGTTCTGCCTTAACAGCTGTGTAGTCTTTTTAATGTCTCTGTAGTTCCACCTTAACAGCTCTGTAGTCTTTTTAATATCTCTGTAGTTCCACCTTAACAGCTGTGTAGTCTTTTTAACGTCTCTGTAAACCACTTTAACAGTTGTGTAGTCTTTTTAATGTCTCTGTAGTTCCACCTTAACAGCTGTGTAGTCTTTTTAATGTCTCTGTAGATCCACCTTAACCGCTGTGTAGTCTTTTTAATGTCTCTGTATTTCTACCTTAACAGCTGTGTAGTCTTTTTAATATCTCCGTAGTTCTACCTTAACAGCTGTGTAGTCTTTTTAACGTCTCTGTAATCCACATTAACGGCTGTGTAGTCTTTTTAATATCTCTGTAGTTCCACCTTAACAGCTGTGTTGTCTTTTAAATATCTCTATAGTTCCACCTTAACAGCTGTGTTGTCTTTTAAATATCTCTATAGTTCCACGTTAACAGCTGTGTAGTCTTTTTAATATCTCTGTAGTTCCTCCTTAACAGATGTGTAGTCTTTTTAATATCTCTGTAGTTCCACCTTAACAGCTGTGTAGTCTTTTTAATATCTCTGTAGTTCCACCTTAACAGCTGTGTAGTCTTTTTAATATCTCTGTAGTTCCACCTTAACAGCTGTGTAGTCTTTTTAACGTCTCTGTAATCCACATTAACAGCTGTGTAGTCTTTTTAATATCTCTGTAGTCCCACCTTAACAGCTGTGTAGTCTTTTTAATGTCTCTGTAGTTCCGCCTTAACAGCTGTGTAGTCTTTTTAATGTCTCTGTAGTTCCGCCTTAACAGCTGTGTAGTCTTTTTAATGTCTCTGTAGTTCCACCTTAACAGCTGTGTAGTTTTTTTAATATCTCTGTAGTTCCACCTTAACAGCTGTGTAGTCTTTTTAACGTCTCTGTAGTTCCGCCTTAACAGCTGTGTAGTCTTTTTAATGTCTCTGTAGTTCCGCCTTAACAGCTGTGTAGTCTTTTTAATGTCTCTGTAGTACCGCCTTAACAGCTGTGTAGTCTTTTTAATGTCTCTGTAGTTCCACCTTAACAGCTGTGTAGTCTTTTTAATATCTCTGTAGTTCCACCTTAACAGCTGTGTAGTCTTTTTAACGTCTCTGTAAACCACTTTAACAGCTGTGTAGTCTTTTTAATGTCTCTGTAGTTCCACCTTAACAGCTGTGTAGTCTTTTTAATGTCTCTGTAGTTCCACCTTAACCGCTGTGTTGTCTTTTTAATGTCTCTGTATTTCTACCTTAACAGCTGTGTAGTCTTTTTAATATCTCCGTAGTTCCACCTTAACAGCTGCGTAGTCTTTTTCACGTCTCTGTAAACCAACTTAACAGCTGTGTAGACTTTATAATATCTCTATTTCCACCTTAACAGCTGTGTAGTCTTTTTAATATCTCTGTAGTTCCACCTTAACTGCTGTGTAGTCTTTTTAATATCTCTGTAGTTCTAGCTTAACAGCTGTGTAGTCTTTTAAATATCTCTGTAGTTCCACCTTAACAGCTGTGTAGTGTTTTTAATGTCTCTGTAGTTCCGCCTTAACAGCTGTGTAGTCTTTTTAATGTCTCTGTAGTTCAAATCAAATCAAATCAAATCAAATTTATTTATATAGCGCTTTTCACAACTGATGTTGTCACAAAGCAGCTTCACAGAATTCCAGTAAGACAAGATTTGACATGAAATGTAAAGACAAATGTAAAACCCTCAAGTGAGCAAGCCAGGGGCGACAGTGGCAAGGAAAAACTCCCCCAGCTGAGGAAGAAACCTTGGGAGGAACCAAGGCTCACAAGGGGTGACCCATCCTCCTCTGGTCAATCTACTGGTGATGATAGTTAGTAGTCCATGAGAACTTCAGTGTAGGGACAGCTTCAAGGCACTTGGTGGTTGCTGGAGCGTGGGCAGCTGGTCTGAAGCGTGGAGGAGGATCTCGACAGTCATCCATCAGTGTCCAGACAGACAGGTGGGCAGTCGTTTACTCGGAAAGATGTAAAGGGATGGAATTAGTTTTGAACTGTTTTGTGTTTGTAAAGTAGAAAATATGAAAATTTCCAGAGTGTGGCTAATGACTCCGGCAGATCTGACTATGACAGCATTAACTAAAAGGAGAGAACCAGGAGGACACACAGACACGGGAGCATCCTGAAACACTGGCATCCCTCCGCTCCACCGTCAACAAACCTGAGTGATCGCGAGAAACGGCGGGACGACAGCACCAGCATCTCAGTTTACTATAATTCCCTGTGTCCATGGACCCCCCGGATCTGCCGCCTTTATCTATGGGGGAGCATTAGCTACCAAATGATAAACTAAACAAATGAGTTTTTAGCCTACATTTGAAGATTGCGACTGTGTCTGAGTCCCGAACATTTTCTGGAAGATCATTCCAGAGTTGGGGGGCTTTATAAGAAAAGGCTCTTCCCCCAGCTGAGGCCTTCTGAATTCTGGGAACATTTAAAAATCCAGTATTCTGTGATCTGAGTGAACGTGGGGGCTCATAATAGGAAATTGTATCTTGAAGATATTCAGGAGCAAGCCCATGTAGGGCTTTATATGTTAATAACAAAATTTTGTAGTCAATGCGGAATTTAACAGGCAGCCAATGAAGTGATGATAAAACTGGGCTGATATGTTCAAATTTTCTAGTTTTAGTGAGGACCCTAGCTGCAGCATTTTGAACTAGTTGAAGTTTTCTTAAATTGCTGCTGGTGCATCCTGACAGTAGTGCGTTACAGTAGTCAAGCCTTGAAGTAATAAAGGCATGTACTAATGTTTCTGCGTCCTGGAGGGATAAGGCATTTCTAATCTTAGCAATATTGCGAAGATGTAAAAAAGCTGCCCTAGTGATACTACCTATGTGTTGATCAAATGATAAATCCGGGTCAATTATGACACCAAGATTTTTTGCTGCTGAACCAGGTTTAACTGGAAAGTTAGCTAGATTTAAAATTAAGTCTGATAATTTATTTCTTGTCACTTTTGGACCCAAAAGCAGGACCTCTGTTTTGTTGCTGTTTAGGAGGAGGAAATTACGCAACATCCAGCCTTTCACGTCTTTTACACAGTCCTCTATTTTCTTTAATCTGTGTTTGTCATCGGGCTTGGCTGAAATATACAATTGTGTGTCGTCTGCGTAACAGTGAAAGTTAATGTCATGGTTTCTTATAACTGTGCCTAGCGGTAACATGTATAATGTAAATAATAATGGTCCTAAAATAGAGCCTTGTGGAATTCCAAATCTTACTTTAGAATAATTTGAATTTAGATTGTTTACTTTTACGAATTGATAACGTTCCGTTAAGTAAGATTTAAACCATAATAGGGCTGTCCCTGTGATTCCAACCATGTTTTCTAACCTTTCTATGAGAATATTGTGGTCTATTGTATCGAAGGCTGCGCTTAGGTCAAGAAGCACCAACAGGGATACGTGGCCTTGATCAGAGGCAAGAAGAAGATCATTTGTTATCTTGACTAGAGCTGTCTCTGTACTATGATGTTGCCTGAATCCAGATTGGAATTTTTCATATATATGATTCTTATGTAGATATGAACTAAGTTGTTGGGCCACAGCTTTTTCTAAGATCTTAGACAGAAATGGCAAATTAGAAATAGGCCTGTAATTAGACAGTGTACTAGCATCAAGATTTGGTTTCTTGATCATAGGTTTAATAACTGCTAGTTTAAAAGCTTTGGGTACATGGCCCAGACTAAGCGATGAGTTTACTATAGTTAAAAGAGGATCAATAATAGCTGGTAGTACTTCTTTGAGCAACTTTGTGGGAATTGCATCAAGTGTGCAAGTTGTACAGTTTGCGGAGGTGATAATCTTCTCTAGTTCTAATTGTGGGAGTGGGCAAAAGGTTTCAAGTCTTTCTTTTACAGTTATATTATGTTTTATTTCATTCACATCAGGTGGCAGCCAGGATGGATTTGATCCTGTGGCTAGAGTTTGTTGTCTAATATTCTCAATTTTATTATTAAAAAAGTCCATAAAATCTTTACTGGTGAGAGTTGCTGGAATTAGTTGTTCAGAACCTGCTTGATTTTTTGTAATTCTAGAAAACACACTAAACAGTGCTCTCGGATTATTTTTATTATGGGAGATCAGCGAGGCCAGATATGCTGAGCGAGCTTTAGTGAGGGCATTTCTATACTCTATAAGGCTGTCCTTCCAGGCAGAATGGAACACTTCAAGCTTGGTTGATCGCCATTTCCGCTCTAGTTTTCGTAATGTTTGTTTTAAAGTACGGGTCTTATCGTTATACCATGGTGCGAGCTTTTTCTGTCTTATACTTTTATGTTTAAGTGGTGCTACCTTTTCTAAAGTAGATCGACAGGTATTTTCTAGGTAATCAGTTAGTACATCTAGGTCCATTTGGTCTGATGGAGTTGGAACTGGGGTCGATAGTTCTGGTAGGTTTTCTATAAATTGTAGGGCGGTAGATGGTTTTATTATACGCCTTGTAGAATAGCGAGGGTTCTTACATATATTATGGATAAAACGTAGCTCATATGAAATTAAGTAATGATCGGAGATTGCTGAGGATTGCGGTAAGATATTAATTTTGTCAATGTTAAGACCTAGTGTCAGAACTAAGTCTAAAGTGTGGCTGCAGTAGTGTGTAGGCCCTGTTACATTTTGAGTAATACCAATAGAGTCTAAGATTGAGGTAAATGCCTTTTTTAGTGGGTCACTTTCCTTCTCAAAATGGATATTGAAATCTCCTACAATTATAACTTTATGATTGCACACCGCTAGGTTTGTAGCAAAATCGCTGAATTCTTTCAGAAATTCTAAGTAAGGCCCTGGTGGTCTGTAAATGTTGCATAATAAAAATGCGTCCTTTTTTGTGACCGGATTTGTAATAATAGTGGAGAGAACCTCAAAAGAAGAGAAGGTGTCACATTGTTTAAGACTAATTTCTAGGGTATTTTGGTAAATTACACATACTCCACCTCCTTTGCCTGATATTCTTGGGCTATGTGCATAATTATAGCCTAGGGGGGTGGCTTCATTTAGTGCTAAATATTCATTTGGTTTAACCCACGTTTCCGTGAGACAGAAAACATTGAATTTATGATCACTTATAATATCATTTACGATGAGTGCTTTTGAGTTTAGTGATCTTATGTTGAGTAACCCAAATTTTAGTTCTGAGGTGTTGCTGCTAGGTGTTGTGTATGATTTAATATTGATTAGGTTGCTGAAACAGGCTGATTTTGTTTTTCTACTTTTACATTTAGTTCGGGGGAAAGACACAGTCTCAATACAGTTGAACCTGGGTGACGTCTCAAGACAGTTCGCAGACGGTCGGTTTAGCCTGTCTGTCTGCGGCCTGGTCCCGGCTCTGGATTGTCAGCAGCTATCTACACTACTCTGCCGACTAACTAAAAGACTATGTGCTATACTGCAAGAAAGTAAGGCAGCACCCTCCCGCGTGGGGTGGATACCATCCCTACCTATAAGACCAGGCTTGCCCTCAAAACGTAACCAATTGTCTATAAAGCCCACTTGATTTTCGGAACACCACTTGGACATCCAGCAGTTTAACGCCCAAAGTCTGCTGTAAGCTTCGTCGCCACGCCGCATTGGTATGGGACCAGAGCAGATTACGGCATCGGACATAGTCTGGGCCAGTTTAATCACCTCTGTAATATTACCCTTAGTTACCTCAGACTGCCGCAGACGAATATCATTGGCCCCTACATGAATGACTACCCTCGAATATCTCCTATTAGCTAACAGTCTAAGGTTGCCACTAATATCCGGCGCTCTGGCTCCCGATAAACAGCTAACTGTTACTGCCGGCGCCCCTAAAGGAGTAGCTAATTTCACGTGCCGAACAATAGAGTCTCCTATAACCAGAGCACTCTTAACAGGCTCCTCAGCGGGTGCTTCGCTGAGCGGGGCAAACCTGTTTGACACGCGAATCGGAGGAGCGTGGTGTCCCGGTGGGCTAGCTTTGGCCTCAGCGTTAGCATCAGCCTTAGCTTTCCGGCTATGACGCCGAGACGTCACCCATTCACCCCGCTGTGAGGGCTCTAACGCCGGAGTCGTGGGGGTGCTAACTCTCCCTAAGGCACCCGGAGTTGCTAACACTTAGTCTCGCTGTTTATCCCTCAACAATAATAAGCTCCGGATGCGCACTTCTAGCTGGTCCACTTTATCCACCAGAGAGCTAACTAGCTGACACTTACTACAAATACAACCACTATATTTATCGCTAGAGGTGGAAAAGGGCGTTAAACTAAACATGCCACACTCTGAGCAGGCAAAACAGCCAGTAGTAGCCATGGAATTGCAGGTACTTACCGCTTTTAGTGAATTTTAGTAACTTACACCAAGAACGTTACTCCAGGGTCCGGTGGCAGTTTTAGTGCCTCTGTAATGAATATTCCTGCGGAGACAATCTAAAAGATAGATCTATGGATGGTTAGTAGGTTATAAAAACAGATATAAATATAGAAATAACAATGGAAACGAGTAAACAGGAAAACCCGAGCGATCAAAACAGCTTCCAAACGGGTACAGAAACAGCCAAACGGGTTGCCAGCTTAACAGCTGTGTAGTCTTTTTAATATCTCTGTAGTTCCACCTTAACAGCTGTGTAGTCTTTTTAACGTCTCTGTAAACCACTTTAACAGCTGTGTAGTCTTTTTAATGTCTCTGTAGTTCCACCTTAACAGCTGTGTAGTCTTTTTAAAGTCTCTGTAGTTCCACCTTAACCGCTGTGTAGTCTTTTAAATATCTCTGTAGTTCTACCTTAACAGCTGTGTAGTCTTTTTAATATCTCCGTAGTTCCACCTTAACAGCTGCGTAGTCTTTTTCACGTCTCTGTAAACCACCTTAACAGCTGTGTAGACTTTATAATATCTCTATTTCCACCTTAACAGCTGTGTAGTCTTTTTAATGTCTCTGTAGTTCCACCTTAACAGCTGTGTAGTCTTTTTAATATCTCTGTAGTTCCACCTTAACAACTGTGTAGTCTTTTTAATGTCTCTGTAGTTCCGCCTTAACAGCTGTGTAGTCTTTTTAATGTCTCTGTAGTTCCGCCTTAACAGCTGTGTAGTCTTTTTAATGTCTCTGTAGTTCCGCCTTAACAGCTGTGTAGTCTTTTTAATGTCTCTGTAGTTCCACCTTAACAGCTGTGTAGTCTTTTTAATATCTCTGTAGTTCCACCTTAACAGCTGTGTAGTCTTTTTAACGTCTCTGTAAACCACTTTAACAGCTGTGTAGTCTTTTTAATGTCTCTTTAATTCCACCATAACCGCTGTGTAGTCTTTTTAATGTCTCTGTAAACCACATTAACAGCTGTGTAGACTTTATAATATCTCTATTTCCACCTTAACAGCTGTGTAGTCTTTTTAATATCTCTGTAGTTCCACCTTAACAGCTGTGTAGTCTTTTTAATATCTCTGTAGTTCCAGCTTAACAGCTGTGTAGTCTTTTAAATATCTCTGTAGTTCCACCTTAACAGCTGTGTAGTCTTTTTAATATCTCTGTAGTTCCACCTTAACAGCTGTGTAGTCTTTTTAATGTCTTTGTAGTTCCGCCTTAACAGCTGTGTAGTCTTTTTAATGTCTCTGTAGTTCCGCCTTAACAGCTGTGTAGTCTTTTTAATGTCTCTGTAGTTCCACCTTAACAGCTGTGTAGTTTTTTTAATATCTCTGTAGTTCCACCTTAACAGCTGTGTAGTCTTTTTAACGTCTCTGTAAACCACTTTAACAGCTGCGTAGTCTTTTTCACGTCTCTGTAAACCACCTTAGCAGCTGTGTAGACATTATAATATCTCTATTTCCACCTTAACAGCTGTGTAGTCTTTTTAATGTCTCTGTAGTTCCACCTTAAAAGCTGTGTAGTCTTTTTAATATCTCTGTAGTTCCACCTTAACAGCTGTGTAGTCTTTTTAATGTCTCTGTAGTTCCGCCTTAACAGCTGTGTAGTCTTTTTAATGTCTCTGTAGTTCCGCCTTAACAGCTGTGTAGTCTTTTTAATGTCTCTGTAGTTCCGCCTTAACAGCTGTGTAGTCTTTTTAATGTCTCTGTAGTTCCGCCTTAACAGCTGTGTAGTCTTTTTAATGTCTCTGTAGTTCCACCTTAACAGCTGTGTAGTCTTTTTAACGTCTCTGTAAACCACTTTAACAGCTGTGTAGTCTTTTTAATGTCTCTGTAGTTCCACCTTAACAGCTGTGTAGTCTTTTTAATGTCTCTGTAGTTCCACCTTAACCGCTGTGTTGTCTTTTTAATGTCTCTGTAGTTCTACCTTAACAGCTGTGTAGTCTTTTTAATATCTCTGTAGTTCCACCTTAACAGCTGTGTAGTCTTTTTAATATCTCTGTTGTTCCAGCTTAACAGCTGTGTAGTCTTTTAAATATCTCTGTAGTTCCACCTTAACAGCTGTGTAGTCTTTTTAATATCTCTGTAGTTCCACCTTAACAGCTGTGTAGTCTTTTTAATGTCTCTGTAGTTCCGCCTTAACAGCTGTGTAGTCTTTTTAATGTCTCTGTAGTTCCGCCTTAACAGCTGTGTAGTCTTTTTAATGTCTCTGTAGTTCTACCTTAACAGCTGTGTAGTCTTTTTAATGTCTCTGTAATCCACATTAACGGCTGTGTAGTCTTTTTAATATCTCTGTAGTTCCACCTTAACAGCTGTGTTGTCTTTTAAATATCTCTATAGTTCCACCTTAACAGCTGTGTTGTCTTTTAAACATCTCTATTGTTCCACCTTAACAGTTGTGTAGTCTTTTTAATATCTCTGTAGTTCCTCTTTAACAGATGTGTAGTCTTTATAATAGCTCTATTTTCACCTTAACAGCTCTGTAGTCTTTTTAATATCTCTGTAGTTCCACCTTAACAGCTGTGTAGTCTTTTTAACATCTCTGTAATCCACATTAACAGCTGTGTTGTCTTTTAAATATCTCTATAGTTCCACCTTAACAGCTCTGTAGTCTTTTTAATATCTCTGTAGTTCCACCTTAACAGCTGCATAGTCTTTTTCACGTCTCTGTAAACCACCTTAGCAGCTGTGTAGACTTTATAATATCTCTATTTCCACCTTAACAGCTGTGTAGTCTTTTTAATGTCTCTGTAGTTCCACCTTAACAGCTGTGTAGTCTTTTTAATATCTCTGTAGTTCCACCTTAACAGCTGTGTAGTCTTTTTAATGTCTCTGTAGTTCCGCCTTAACAGCTGTGTAGTCTTTTTAATGTCTCTGTAGTTCCGCCTTAACAGCTGTGTAGTCTTTTTAATGTCTCTGTAGTTCCGCCTTAACAGCTGTGTAGTCTTTTTAATGTCTCTGTAGTTCCACCTTAACAGCTGTGTAGTCTTTTTAACGTCTCTGTAAACCACTTTAACAGCTGTGTAGTCTTTTTAATGTCTCTGTAGTTCCACCTTAACAGCTGTGTAGTCTTTTTAATGTCTCTGTAGTTCCACCTTAACCGCTGTGTTGTCTTTTTAATGTCTCTGTAGTTCTACCTTAACAGCTGTGTAGTCTTTTTAATATCTCCGTAGTTCCACCTTAACAGCTGCGTAGTCTTTTTCACGTCTCTGTAAACCACCTTAACAGCTGTGTAGACTTTATAATATCTCTATTTCCACCTTAACAGCTGTGTAGTCTTTTTAATATCTCTGTAGTTCCACCTTAACAGCTGTGTAGTCTTTTTAATATCTCTGTAGTTCCAGGTTAACAGCTGTGTAGTCTTTTAAATATCTCTGTAGTTCCACCTTAACAGCTGTGTAGTCTTTTTAATATCTCTGTAGTTCCACCTTAACAGCTGTGTAGTCTTTTTAATGTCTCTGTAGTTCCGCCTTAACAGCTGTGTAGTCTTTTTAATGTCTCTGTAGTTCCGCCTTAACAGCTGTGTAGTCTTTTTAATGTCTCTGTAGTTCCACCTTAACAGCTGTGTAGTTTTTTTAATATCTCTGTAGTTCCACCTTAACAGCTGTGTAGTCTTTTTAACGTCTCTGTAAACCACTTTAACAGCTGTGTAGTCTTTTTAATGTCTCTGTAGTTCCACCTTAACAGCTGTGTAGTCTTTTTAATGTCTCTGTAGTTCCACCTTAACCGCAGTGTTGTCTTTTTAATGTCTCTGTAGTTCTACCTTAACAGCTGTGTAGTCTTTTTAATATCTCCGTAGTTCCACCTTAACAGCTGCGTAGTCTTTTTCACGTCTCTGTAAACCACCTTAGCAGCTGTGTAGACTTTATAATATCTCTATTTCCACCTTAACAGCTGTGTAGTCTTTTTAATGTCTCTGTAGTTCCACCTTAACAGCTGTGTAGTCTTTTTAATATCTCTGTAGTTCCACCTTAACAGCTGTGTAGTCTTTTTAATGTCTCTGTAGTTCCGCCTTAACAGCTGTGTAGTCTTTTTAATGTCTCTGTAGTTCCGCCTTAACAGCTGTGTAGTCTTTTAAATGTCTCTGTAGTTCCACCTTAACAGCTGTGTAGTCTTTTTAACGTCTCTGTAAACCACTTTAACAGCTGTGTAGTCTTTTTAATGTCTCTGTAGTTCCACCTTAACAGCTGTGTAGTCTTTTTAATGTCTCTGTAGTTCCGCCTTAACAGCTGTGTAGTCTTTTTAATGTCTCTGTAGTTCCGCCTTAACAGCTGTGTAGTCTTTTTAATGTCTCTGTAGTTCCGCCTTAACAGCTGTGTAGTCTTTTTAATGTCTCTGTAGTTCCGCCTTAACAGCTGTGTAGTCTTTTTAATATCTCTGTAGTTCCACCTTAACAGCTGTGTAGTCTTTTTAACGTCTCTGTAAACCACCTTAACAGCTGTGTAGTCTTTTTAATGTCTCTGTAGTTCCACCTTAACCGCTGTGTAGTCTTTTTAATGTCTCTGTAGTTCTACCTTAACAGCTGTGTAGTCTTTTTAATGTCTCTGTAGTTCCACCTTAACAGCTGTGTAGTCTTTTTAATGTCTCTGTAGTTCCGCCTTAACAGCTGTGTAGTCTTTTTAATGTCTCTGTAGTTCCGCCTTAACAGCTGTGTAGTCTTTTTAACGTCTCTGTAAACCACTTTAACAGCTGTGTAGTCTTTTTAATGTCTCTGTAGTTCCACCTTAACAGCTGTGTAGTCTTTTTAATGTCTCTGTAGTTCCACCTTAACCGCTGTGTTGTCTTTTTAATGTCTCTGTAGTTCTACCTTAACAGCTGTGTAGTCTTTTTAATATCTCCGTAGTTCCACCTTAACAGCTGTGTAGTCTTTTTCACGTCTCTGTAAACCACCTTAACAGCTGTGTAGACTTTATAATATCTCTATTTCCACCTTAACAGCTGTGTAGTCTTTTTAATATCTCTGTAGTTCCACCTTAACAGCTGTGTAGTCTTTTTAATATCTCTGTAGTTCCAGCTTAACAGCTGTGTAGTCTTTTAAATATCTCTGTAGTTCCACCTTAACAGCTGTGTAGTCTTTTTAATATCTCTGTAGTTCCACCTTAACAGCTGTGTAGTCTTTTTAATGTCTCTGTAGTTCCGCCTTAACAGCTGTGTAGTCTTTTTAATGTCTCTGTAGTTCCGCCTTAACAGCTGTGTAGTCTTTTTAATGTCTCTGTAGTTCTACCTTAACAGCTGTGTAGTCTTTTTAATGTCTCTGTAATCCACATTAACGGCTGTGTAGTCTTTTTAATATCTCTGTAGTTCCACCTTAACAGCTGTGTTGTCTTTTAAATATCTCTATAGTTCCACCTTAACAGCTGTGTTGTCTTTTAAACATCTCTATAGTTCCACCTTAACAGTTGTGTAGTCTTTTTAATATCTCTGTAGTTCCTCTTTAACAGATGTGTAGTCTTTATAATAGCTCTATTTTCACCTTAACAGCTCTGTAGTCTTTTTAATATCTCTGTAGTTCCACCTTAACAGCTGTGTAGTCTTTTTAACATCTCTGTAATCCACATTAACAGCTGTGTTGTCTTTTAAATATCTCTATAGTTCCACCTTAACAGCTGTGTAGTCTTTTTAATATCTCTGTAGTTCCTCTTTAACAGATGTGTAGTCTTTATAATATCTCTATTTCCACCTTAACAGCTCTGTAGTCTTTTTAATATCTCTGTAGTTCCACCTTAACAGCTGTGTAGTCTTTTTAATGTCTCTGTAGTTCCGCCTTAACAGCTGTGTAGTCTTTTTAATGTCTCTGTAGTTCCGCCTTAACAGCTGTGTAGTCTTTTTAATGTCTCTGTAGTTCCACCTTAACAGCTGTGTAGTCTTTTTAATATCTCTGTAGTTCCACCTTAACAGCTGTGTAGTCTTTTTAACGTCTCTGTAAACCACTTTAACAGCTGTGTAGTCTTTTTAATGTCTCTTTAATTCCACCTTAACCGCTGTGTAGTCTTTTTAATGTCTCTGTAGTTCTACCTTAACAGCTGTGTAGTCTTTTTAATATCTCCGTAGTTCCACCTTAACAGCTGCGTAGTCTTTTTCACGTCTCTGTAAACCACATTAACAGCTGTGTAGACTTTATAATATCTCTATTTCCACCTTAACAGCTGTGTAGTCTTTTTAATATCTCTGTAGTTCCACCTTAACAGCTGTGTAGTCTTTTTAATATCTCTGTAGTTCCAGCTTAACAACTGTGTAGTCTTTTAAATATCTCTGTAGTTCCACCTTAACAGCTGTGTAGTCTTTTTAATATCTCTGTAGTTCCACCTTAACAGCTGTGTAGTCTTTTTAATGTCTTTGTAGTTCCGCCTTAACAGCTGTGTAGTCTTTTTAATGTCTCTGTAGTTCCGCCTTAACAGCTGTGTAGTCTTTTTAATGTCTCTGTAGTTCCACCTTAACAGCTGTGTAGTTTTTTTAATATCTCTGTAGTTCCACCTTAACAGCTGTGTAGTCTTTTTAACGTCTCTGTAAACCACTTTAACAGCTGTGTAGTCTTTTTAATGTCTCTGTAGTTCCACCTTAACAGCTGTGTAGTCTTTTTAATGTCTCTGTAGTTCCACCTTAACCGCTGTGTTGTCTTTTTAATGTCTCTGTAGTTCTACCTTAACAGCTGTGTAGTCTTTTTAATATCTCCGTAGTTCCACCTTAACAGCTGCGTAGTCTTTTTCACGTCTCTGTAAACCACCTTAGCAGCTGTGTAGACTTTATAATATCTCTATTTCCACCTTAACAGCTGTGTAGTCTTTTTAATGTCTCTGTAGTTCCACCTTAACAGCTGTGTAGTCTTTTTAATATCTCTGTAGTTCCACCTTAACAGCTGTGTAGTCTTTTTAATGTCTCTGTAGTTCCGCCTTAACAGCTGTGTAGTCTTTTTAATGTCTCTGTAGTTCCGCCTTAACAGCTGTGTAGTCTTTTTAATGTCTCTGTAGTTCCGCCTTAACAGCTGTGTAGTCTTTTTAATGTCTCTGTAGTTCCACCTTAACAGCTGTGTAGTCTTTTTAACGTCTCTGTAAACCACTTTAACAGCTGTGTAGTCTTTTTAATGTCTCTGTAGTTCCACCTTAACAGCTGTGTAGTCTTTTTAATGTCTCTGTAGTTCCACCTTAACCGCTGTGTTGTCTTTTTAATGTCTCTGTAGTTCTACCTTAACAGCTGTGTAGTCTTTTTAATATCTCTGTAGTTCCACCTTAACAGCTGTGTAGTCTTTTTAATATCTCTGTAGTTCCAGCTTAACAGCTGTGTAGTCTTTTAAATATCTCTGTAGTTCCACCTTAACAGCTGTGTAGTCTTTTTAATATCTCTGTAGTTCCACCTTAACAGCTGTGTAGTCTTTTTAATGTCTCTGTAGTTCCGCCTTAACAGCTGTGTAGTCTTTTTAATGTCTCTGTAGTTCCGCCTTAACAGCTGTGTAGTCTTTTTAATGTCTCTGTAGTTCTACCTTAACAGCTGTGTAGTCTTTTTAATGTCTCTGTAATCCACATTAACGGCTGTGTAGTCTTTTTAATATCTCTGTAGTTCCACCTTAACAGCTGTGTTGTCTTTTAAATATCTCTATAGTTCCACCTTAACAGCTGTGTTGTCTTTTAAACATCTCTATAGTTCCACCTTAACAGTTGTGTAGTCTTTTTAATATCTCTGTAGTTCCTCTTTAACAGATGTGTAGTCTTTATAATAGCTCTATTTTCACCTTAACAGCTCTGTAGTCTTTTTAATATCTCTGTAGTTCCACCTTAACAGCTGTGTAGTCTTTTTAACATCTCTGTAATCCACATTAACAGCTGTGTTGTCTTTTAAATATCTCTATAGTTCCACCTTAACAGCTCTGTAGTCTTTTTAATATCTCTGTAGTTCCACCTTAACAGCTGCATAGTCTTTTTCACGTCTCTGTAAACCACCTTAGCAGCTGTGTAGACTTTATAATATCTCTATTTCCACCTTAACAGCTGTGTAGTCTTTTTAATGTCTCTGTAGTTCCACCTTAACAGCTGTGTAGTCTTTTTAATATCTCTGTAGTTCCACCTTAACAGCTGTGTAGTCTTTTTAATGTCTCTGTAGTTCCGCCTTAACAGCTGTGTAGTCTTTTTAATGTCTCTGTAGTTCCGCCTTAACAGCTGTGTAGTCTTTTTAATGTCTCTGTAGTTCCGCCTTAACAGCTGTGTAGTCTTTTTAATGTCTCTGTAGTTCCACCTTAACAGCTGTGTAGTCTTTTTAACGTCTCTGTAAACCACTTTAACAGCTGTGTAGTCTTTTTAATGACTCTGTAGTTCCACCTTAACAGCTGTGTAGTCTTTTTAATGTCTCTGTAGTTCCACCTTAACCGCTGTGTTGTCTTTTTAATGTCTCTGTAGTTCTACCTTAACAGCTGTGTAGTCTTTTTAATATCTCCGTAGTTCCACCTTAACAGCTGCGTAGTCTTTTTCACGTCTCTGTAAACCACCTTAACAGCTGTGTAGACTTTATAATATCTCTATTTCCACCTTAACAGCTGTGTAGTCTTTTTAATATCTCTGTAGTTCCACCTTAACAGCTGTGTAGTCTTTTTAATATCTCTGTAGTTCCAGGTTAACAGCTGTGTAGTCTTTTAAATATCTCTGTAGTTCCACCTTAACAGCTGTGTAGTCTTTTTAATATCTCTGTAGTTCCACCTTAACAGCTGTGTAGTCTTTTTAATGTCTCTGTAGTTCCGCCTTAACAGCTGTGTAGTCTTTTTAATGTCTCTGTAGTTCCGCCTTAACAGCTGTGTAGTCTTTTTAATGTCTCTGTAGTTCCACCTTAACAGCTGTGTAGTTTTTTTAATATCTCTGTAGTTCCACCTTAACAGCTGTGTAGTCTTTTTAACGTCTCTGTAAACCACTTTAACAGCTGTGTAGTCTTTTTAATGTCTCTGTAGTTCCACCTTAACAGCTGTGTAGTCTTTTTAATGTCTCTGTAGTTCCACCTTAACCGCAGTGTTGTCTTTTTAATGTCTCTGTAGTTCTACCTTAACAGCTGTGTAGTCTTTTTAATATCTCCGTAGTTCCACCTTAACAGCTGCGTAGTCTTTTTCACGTCTCTGTAAACCACCTTAGCAGCTGTGTAGACTTTATAATATCTCTATTTCCACCTTAACAGCTGTGTAGTCTTTTTAATGTCTCTGTAGTTCCACCTTAACAGCTGTGTAGTCTTTTTAATATCTCTGTAGTTCCACCTTAACAGCTGTGTAGTCTTTTTAATGTCTCTGTAGTTCCGCCTTAACAGCTGTGTAGTCTTTTTAATGTCTCTGTAGTTCCGCCTTAACAGCTGTGTAGTCTTTTTAATGTCTCTGTAGTTCCGCCTTAACAGCTGTGTAGTCTTTTTAATATCTCTGTAGTTCCACCTTAACAGCTGTGTAGTCTTTTTAACGTCTCTGTAAACCACCTTAACAGCTGTGTAGTCTTTTTAATGTCTCTGTAGTTCCACCTTAACCGCTGTGTAGTCTTTTTAATGTCTCTGTAGTTCTACCTTAACAGCTGTGTAGTCTTTTTAATGTCTCTGTAGTTCCACCTTAACAGCTGTGTAGTCTTTTTAATGTCTCTGTAGTTCCGCCTTAACAGCTGTGTAGTCTTTTTAATGTCTCTGTAGTTCCGCCTTAACAGCTGTGTAGTCTTTTTAACGTCTCTGTAAACCACTTTAACAGCTGTGTAGTCTTTTTAATGTCTCTGTAGTTCCACCTTAACAGCTGTGTAGTCTTTTTAATGTCTCTGTAGTTCCACCTTAACCGCTGTGTTGTCTTTTTAATGTCTCTGTAGTTCTACCTTAACAGCTGTGTAGTCTTTTTAATATCTCCGTAGTTCCACCTTAACAGCTGCGTAGTCTTTTTCACGTCTCTGTAAACCACCTTAACAGCTGTGTAGACTTTATAATATCTCTATTTCCACCTTAACAGCTGTGTAGTCTTTTTAATATCTCTGTAGTTCCACCTTAACAGCTGTGTAGTCTTTTTAATATCTCTGTAGTTCCAGCTTAACAGCTGTGTAGTCTTTTAAATATCTCTGTAGTTCCACCTTAACAGCTGTGTAGTCTTTTTAATATCTCTGTAGTTCCACCTTAACAGCTGTGTAGTCTTTTTAATGTCTCTGTAGTTCCGCCTTAACAGCTGTGTAGTCTTTTTAATGTCTCTGTAGTTCCGCCTTAACAGCTGTGTAGTCTTTTTAATGTCTCTGTAGTTCTACCTTAACAGCTGTGTAGTCTTTTTAATGTCTCTGTAATCCACATTAACGGCTGTGTAGTCTTTTTAATATCTCTGTAGTTCCACCTTAACAGCTGTGTTGTCTTTTAAATATCTCTATAGTTCCACCTTAACAGCTGTGTTGTCTTTTAAACATCTCTATAGTTCCACCTTAACAGTTGTGTAGTCTTTTTAATATCTCTGTAGTTCCTCTTTAACAGATGTGTAGTCTTTATAATAGCTCTATTTTCACCTTAACAGCTCTGTAGTCTTTTTAATATCTCTGTAGTTCCACCTTAACAGCTGTGTAGTCTTTTTAACATCTCTGTAATCCACATTAACAGCTGTGTTGTCTTTTAAATATCTCTATAGTTCCACCTTAACAGCTGTGTAGTCTTTTTAATATCTCTGTAGTTCCTCTTTAACAGATGTGTAGTCTTTATAATATCTCTATTTCCACCTTAACAGCTCTGTAGTCTTTTTAATATCTCTGTAGTTCCACCTTAACAGCTGTGTAGTCTTTTTAATGTCTCTGTAGTTCCGCCTTAACAGCTGTGTAGTCTTTTTAATGTCTCTGTAGTTCCGCCTTAACAGCTGTGTAGTCTTTTTAATGTCTCTGTAGTTCCACCTTAACAGCTGTGTAGTCTTTTTAATATCTCTGTAGTTCCACCTTAACAGCTGTGTAGTCTTTTTAACGTCTCTGTAAACCACTTTAACAGCTGTGTAGTCTTTTTAATGTCTCTTTAATTCCACCTTAACCGCTGTGTAGTCTTTTTAATGTCTCTGTAGTTCTACCTTAACAGCTGTGTAGTCTTTTTAATATCTCCGTAGTTCCACCTTAACAGCTGCGTAGTCTTTTTCACGTCTCTGTAAACCACATTAACAGCTGTGTAGACTTTATAATATCTCTATTTCCACCTTAACAGCTGTGTAGTCTTTTTAATATCTCTGTAGTTCCACCTTAACAGCTGTGTAGTCTTTTTAATATCTCTGTAGTTCCAGCTTAACAGCTGTGTAGTCTTTTAAATATCTCTGTAGTTCCACCTTAACAGCTGTGTAGTCTTTTTAATATCTCTGTAGTTCCACCTTAACAGCTGTGTAGTCTTTTTAATGTCTTTGTAGTTCCGCCTTAACAGCTGTGTAGTCTTTTTAATGTCTCTGTAGTTCCGCCTTAACAGCTGTGTAGTCTTTTTAATGTCTCTGTAGTTCCACCTTAACAGCTGTGTAGTTTTTTTAATATCTCTGTAGTTCCACCTTAACAGCTGTGTAGTCTTTTTAACGTCTCTGTAAACCACTTTAACAGCTGTGTAGTCTTTTTAATGTCTCTGTAGTTCCACCTTAACAGCTGTGTAGTCTTTTTAATGTCTCTGTAGTTCCACCTTAACCGCTGTGTTGTCTTTTTAATGTCTCTGTAGTTCTACCTTAACAGCTGTGTAGTCTTTTTAATATCTCCGTAGTTCCACCTTAACAGCTGCGTAGTCTTTTTCACGTCTCTGTAAACCACCTTAGCAGCTGTGTAGACTTTATAATATCTCTATTTCCACCTTAACAGCTGTGTAGTCTTTTTAATGTCTCTGTAGTTCCACCTTAACAGCTGTGTAGTCTTTTTAATATCTCTGTAGTTCCACCTTAACAGCTGTGTAGTCTTTTTAATGTCTCTGTAGTTCCGCCTTAACAGCTGTGTAGTCTTTTTAATGTCTCTGTAGTTCCGCCTTAACAGCTGTGTAGTCTTTTTAATGTCTCTGTAGTTCCGCCTTAACAGCTGTGTAGTCTTTTTAATGTCTCTGTAGTTCCACCTTAACAGCTGTGTAGTCTTTTTAACGTCTCTGTAAACCACTTTAACAGCTGTGTAGTCTTTTTAATGTCTTTGTAGTTCCACCTTAACAGCTGTGTAGTCTTTGTAATGTCTCTGTAGTTCCACCTTAACCGCTGTGTTGTCTTTTTAATGTCTCTGTAGTTCTACCTTAACAGCTGTGTAGTCTTTTTAATATCTCTGTAGTTCCACCTTAACAGCTGTGTAGTCTTTTTAATATCTCTGTAGTTCCAGCTTAACAGCTGTGTAGTCTTTTAAATATCTCTGTAGTTCCACCTTAACAGCTGTGTAGTCTTTTTAATATCTCTGTAGTTCCACCTTAACAGCTGTGTAGTCTTTTTAATGTCTCTGTAGTTCCGCCTTAACAGCTGTGTAGTCTTTTTAATGTCTCTGTAGTTCCGCCTTAACAGCTGTGTAGTCTTTTTAATGTCTCTGTAGTTCTACCTTAACAGCTGTGTAGTCTTTTTAATGTCTCTGTAATCCACATTAACGGCTGTGTAGTCTTTTTAATATCTCTGTAGTTCCACCTTAACAGCTGTGTTGTCTTTTAAATATCTCTATAGTTCCACCTTAACAGCTGTGTTGTCTTTTAAACATCTCTATAGTTCCACCTTAACAGTTGTGTAGTCTTTTTAATATCTCTGTAGTTCCTCTTTAACAGATGTGTAGTCTTTATAATAGCTCTATTTTCACCTTAACAGCTCTGTAGTCTTTTTAATATCTCTGTAGTTCCACCTTAACAGCTGTGTAGTCTTTTTAACATCTCTGTAATCCACATTAACAGCTGTGTTGTCTTTTAAATATCTCTATAGTTCCACCTTAACAGCTCTGTAGTCTTTTTAATATCTCTGTAGTTCCACCTTAACAGCTGCATAGTCTTTTTCACGTCTCTGTAAACCACCTTAGCAGCTGTGTAGACTTTATAATATCTCTATTTCCACCTTAACAGCTGTGTAGTCTTTTTAATGTCTCTGTAGTTCCACCTTAACAGCTGTGTAGTCTTTTTAATATCTCTGTAGTTCCACCTTAACAGCTGTGTAGTCTTTTTAATGTCTCTGTAGTTCCGCCTTAACAGCTGTGTAGTCTTTTTAATGTCTCTGTAGTTCCGCCTTAACAGCTGTGTAGTCTTTTTAATGTCTCTGTAGTTCCGCCTTAACAGCTGTGTAGTCTTTTTAATGTCTCTGTAGTTCCACCTTAACAGCTGTGTAGTCTTTTTAACGTCTCTGTAAACCACTTTAACAGCTGTGTAGTCTTTTTAATGTCTCTGTAGTTCCACCTTAACAGCTGTGTAGTCTTTTTAATGTCTCTGTAGTTCCACCTTAACCGCTGTGTTGTCTTTTTAATGTCTCTGTAGTTCTACCTTAACAGCTGTGTAGTCTTTTTAATATCTCCGTAGTTCCACCTTAACAGCTGCGTAGTCTTTTTCACGTCTCTGTAAACCACCTTAACAGCTGTGTAGACTTTATAATATCTCTATTTCCACCTTAACAGCTGTGTAGTCTTTTTAATATCTCTGTAGTTCCACCTTAACAGCTGTGTAGTCTTTTTAATATCTCTGTAGTTCCAGGTTAACAGCTGTGTAGTCTTTTAAATATCTCTGTAGTTCCACCTTAACAGCTGTGTAGTCTTTTTAATATCTCTGTAGTTCCACCTTAACAGCTGTGTAGTCTTTTTAATGTCTCTGTAGTTCCGCCTTAACAGCTGTGTAGTCTTTTTAATGTCTCTGTAGTTCCGCCTTAACAGCTGTGTAGTCTTTTTAATGTCTCTGTAGTTCCACCTTAACAGCTGTGTAGTTTTTTTAATATCTCTGTAGTTCCACCTTAACAGCTGTGTAGTCTTTTTAACGTCTCTGTAAACCACTTTAACAGCTGTGTAGTCTTTTTAATGTCTCTGTAGTTCCACCTTAACAGCTGTGTAGTCTTTTTAATGTCTCTGTAGTTCCACCTTAACCGCAGTGTTGTCTTTTTAATGTCTCTGTAGTTCTACCTTAACAGCTGTGTAGTCTTTTTAATATCTCCGTAGTTCCACCTTAACAGCTGCGTAGTCTTTTTCACGTCTCTGTAAACCACCTTAGCAGCTGTGTAGACTTTATAATATCTCTATTTCCACCTTAACAGCTGTGTAGTCTTTTTAATGTCTCTGTAGTTCCACCTTAACAGCTGTGTAGTCTTTTTAATATCTCTGTAGTTCCACCTTAACAGCTGTGTAGTCTTTTTAATGTCTCTGTAGTTCCGCCTTAACAGCTGTGTAGTCTTTTTAATGTCTCTGTAGTTCCGCCTTAACAGCTGTGTAGTCTTTTTAATGTCTCTGTAGTTCCGCCTTAACAGCTGTGTAGTCTTTTTAATATCTCTGTAGTTCCACCTTAACAGCTGTGTAGTCTTTTTAACGTCTCTGTAAACCACCTTAACAGCTGTGTAGTCTTTTTAATGTCTCTGTAGTTCCACCTTAACCGCTGTGTAGTCTTTTTAATGTCTCTGTAGTTCTACCTTAACAGCTGTGTAGTCTTTTTAATGTCTCTGTAGTTCCACCTTAACAGCTGTGTAGTCTTTTTAATGTCTCTGTAGTTCCGCCTTAACAGCTGTGTAGTCTTTTTAATGTCTCTGTAGTTCCGCCTTAACAGCTGTGTAGTCTTTTTAACGTCTCTGTAAACCACTTTAACAGCTGTGTAGTCTTTTTAATGTCTCTGTAGTTCCACCTTAACAGCTGTGTAGTCTTTTTAATGTCTCTGTAGTTCCACCTTAACCGCTGTGTTGTCTTTTTAATGTCTCTGTAGTTCTACCTTAACAGCTGTGTAGTCTTTTTAATATCTCCGTAGTTCCACCTTAACAGCTGCGTAGTCTTTTTCACGTCTCTGTAAACCACCTTAACAGCTGTGTAGACTTTATAATATCTCTATTTCCACCTTAACAGCTGTGTAGTCTTTTTAATATCTCTGTAGTTCCACCTTAACAGCTGTGTAGTCTTTTTAATATCTCTGTAGTTCCAGTTTAACAGCTGTGTAGTCTTTTAAATATCTCTGTAGTTCCACCTTAACAGCTGTGTAGTCTTTTTAATATCTCTGTAGTTCCACCTTAACAGCTGTGTAGTCTTTTTAATGTCTCTGTAGTTCCGCCTTAACAGCTGTGTAGTCTTTTTAATGTCTCTGTAGTTCTACCTTAACAGCTGTGTAGTCTTTTTAATGTCTCTGTAATCCACATTAACGGCTGTGTAGTCTTTTTAATATCTCTGTAGTTCCACCTTAACAGCTGTGTTGTCTTTTAAATATCTCTATAGTTCCACCTTAACAGCTGTGTTGTCTTTTAAACATCTCTATAGTTCCACCTTAACAGTTGTGTAGTCTTTTTAATATCTCTGTAGTTCCTCTTTAACAGATGTGTAGTCTTTATAATAGCTCTATTTTCACCTTAACAGCTCTGTAGTCTTTTTAATATCTCTGTAGTTCCACCTTAACAGCTGTGTAGTCTTTTTAACATCTCTGTAATCCACATTAACAGCTGTGTTGTCTTTTAAATATCTCTATAGTTCCACCTTAACAGCTCTGTAGTCTTTTTAATATCTCTGTAGTTCCACCTTAACAGCTGCATAGTCTTTTTCACGTCTCTGTAAACCACCTTAGCAGCTGTGTAGACTTTATAATATCTCTATTTCCACCTTAACAGCTGTGTAGTCTTTTTAATGTCTCTGTAGTTCCACCTTAACAGCTGTGTAGTCTTTTTAATATCTCTGTAGTTCCACCTTAACAGCTGTGTAGTCTTTTTAATGTCTCTGTAGTTCCGCCTTAACAGCTGTGTAGTCTTTTTAATGTCTCTGTAGTTCCGCCTTAACAGCTGTGTAGTCTTTTTAATGTCTCTGTAGTTCCACCTTAACAGCTGTGTAGTCTTTTTAACGTCTCTGTAAACCACTTTAACAGCTGTGTAGTCTTTTTAATGTCTCTGTAGTTCCACCTTAACAGCTGTGTAGTCTTTTTAATGTCTCTGTAGTTCCACCTTAACCGCTGTGTTGTCTTTTTAATGTCTCTGTAGTTCTACCTTAACAGCTGTGTAGTCTTTTTAATATCTCCGTAGTTCCACCTTAACAGCTGCGTAGTCTTTTTCACGTCTCTGTAAACCACCTTAACAGCTGTGTAGACTTTATAATATCTCTATTTCCACCTTAACAGCTGTGTAGTCTTTTTAATATCTCTGTAGTTCCACCTTAACAGCTGTGTAGTCTTTTTAATATCTCTGTAGTTCCAGGTTAACAGCTGTGTAGTCTTTTAAATATCTCTGTAGTTCCACCTTAACAGCTGTGTAGTCTTTTTAATATCTCTGTAGTTCCACCTTAACAGCTGTGTAGTCTTTTTAATGTCTCTGTAGTTCCGCCTTAACAGCTGTGTAGTCTTTTTAATGTCTCTGTAGTTCCGCCTTAACAGCTGTGTAGTCTTTTTAATGTCTCTGTAGTTCCACCTTAACAGCTGTGTAGTTTTTTTAATATCTCTGTAGTTCCACCTTAACAGCTGTGTAGTCTTTTTAACGTCTCTGTAAACCACTTTAACAGCTGTGTAGTCTTTTTAATGTCTCTGTAGTTCCACCTTAACAGCTGTGTAGTCTTTTTAATGTCTCTGTAGTTCCACCTTAACCGCTGTGTTGTCTTTTTAATGTCTCTGTAGTTCTACCTTAACAGCTGTGTAGTCTTTTTAATATCTCCGTAGTTCCACCTTAACAGCTGCGTAGTCTTTTTCACGTCTCTGTAAACCACCTTAGCAGCTGTGTAGACTTTATAATATCTCTATTTCCACCTTAACAGCTGTGTAGTCTTTTTAATGTCTCTGTAGTTCCACCTTAACAGCTGTGTAGTCTTTTTAATATCTCTGTAGTTCCACCTTAACAGCTGTGTAGTCTTTTTAATGTCTCTGTAGTTCCGCCTTAACAGCTGTGTAGTCTTTTTAATGTCTCTGTAGTTCCGCCTTAACAGCTGTGTAGTCTTTTTAATGTCTCTGTAGTTCCGCCTTAACAGCTGTGTAGTCTTTTAAATGTCTCTGTAGTTCCACCTTAACAGCTGTGTAGTCTTTTTAACGTCTCTGTAAACCACTTTAACAGCTGTGTAGTCTTTTTAATGTCTCTGTAGTTCCACCTTAACAGCTGTGTAGTCTTTTTAATGTCTCTGTAGTTCCGCCTTAACAGCTGTGTAGTCTTTTTAATGTCTCTGTAGTTCCGCCTTAACAGCTGTGTAGTCTTTTTAATGTCTCTGTAGTTCCGCCTTAACAGCTGTGTAGTCTTTTTAATGTCTCTGTAGTTCCGCCTTAACAGCTGTGTAGTCTTTTTAATATCTCTGTAGTTCCACCTTAACAGCTGTGTAGTCTTTTTAACGTCTCTGTAAACCACCTTAACAGCTGTGTAGTCTTTTTAATGTCTCTGTAGTTCCACCTTAACCGCTGTGTAGTCTTTTTAATGTCTCTGTAGTTCTACCTTAACAGCTGTGTAGTCTTTTTAATGTCTCTGTAGTTCCACCTTAACAGCTGTGTAGTCTTTTTAATATCTCTGTAGTTCCACCTTAACAGCTGCGTAGTCTTTTTCACGTCTCTGTAAACCACCTTAACAGTTGTGTAGACTTTATAATATCTCTATTTCCACCTTAACAGCTGTGTAGTCTTTTTAATATCTCTGTAGTTCCACCTTAACAGCTGTGTAGTCTTTTTAACATCTCTGTAAACTACCTTAACAGCTGTGTAGACTTTATAATATCTCTATTTACACCTTAACAGCTGTGTAGTCTTTTTAATATCTCTGTAGTTCCACCTTAACAGCTGTGTAGTCTTTTTAATATCTCTGTAGTTCCACCTTAACAGCTGTGTAGTCTTTTTAATATCTCTGTAGTTCCACCTTAACAGCTGTGTAGTCTTTTTAATATCTCTGTAGTTCCACCTTAACAGCTGTGTAGTCTTTTTAATATCTCTGTAGTTCCGCCTTAACAGCTGTGTAGTCTTTTTAATGTCTCTGTAGTTCCGCCTTAACAGCTGTGTAGTCTTTTTAATGTCTCTGTAGTTCCGCCTTAACAGCTGTGTAGTCTTTTTAATATCTCTGTAGTTCCACTTTAAAACCTCTGTAGCTCCTCCTTAATATCTTTGTAGTTCCACCTTAACAGCTCTGTAGTCTCTTTAATATCCTGGAATGTGAATTACACCTACGTTTCATGACATTTGACCTAAACCCACATGAGCCTCTAAAACAGAGACAGAGCCAGAGCCAGAGTTGTTTTATCAATTGGCTGCTGCAGTCCCGTGAATCAATGAGGCGCAGACAGAGATTAGACAGGTTTACTGCGGTCTAATCACCGGACCACCATTTGGCAACTGTCCCCTCATTTGCATCGACTCAAGGAATGAAATACAGGGCTTAGCTGGCACCAGCCCACTGTGTCCAAAATAACATCTGACCCTTTTAACCTCGCTGGTTACTAAATTTACCAAAACCGTGACCTTCGTTTCCACCAGGCACCGCAGGGCATTCCTCTTCATCCCATTTCCTCGTATCTCCAGAATGGTAACGTTACAGGAGGAGAACAATGTGACTTCTTAATGTAAAAGGATTTCTTTTCCAGTGCTTGTTTCCACACGATGTGAAGGAGGACTAGTTTTCAGTTTCAGTAACAGCATTATAACGTTCTTTATATTTTCTTATGTTCATTTCAAATCAAGAATGTTTGAATTCTGAAGAACAGTGTTATGTTACACACAAATGCTTTAAAACGTATTATTATCCTCCCTTTTGAATGACTGGAAAAGATGAATAAATTCTTAATAAATCTCAGAAGAAGAGGGTGGTCGTGGGCAATATGGAAACAGCAGCATTGGCTTCTGAAAGAATTGGTGAATTACAGGTTTGCAAGTGCAACAATAGACCAACATACAGATCCAAATTCAGTCCTCTACTATTACTGTTAGCTATGCAGACACAGAGAGAACACACCACACTCCTCACAGACAGTCACCCGGAGGAAACCCACGCAGACACAGGGAGAACACACCACACTCCTCACAGACAGTCACCCGGAGGAAACCCACACAGACACAAAGAGAACACACCATACTCTTCACAGAGAGTCACCCGGAGGAAACCCACGCAGACACAGAGAGAACACACCACACTCCTCACAGACAGTCACCCGGAGGAAACCCACGCAGACACAGGGAGAACACACCACACTCCTCACAGACAGTCACCCGGAGGAAACCCACACAGACACAGAGAGAACACACCATACTCTTCACAGAGAGTCACCCGGAGGAAACCCACGCAGACACAGGGAGAACACACCACACTCCTCACAGACAGTCACCCGGAGGAAACCCACACAGACACAGGGAGAACACACCACACTCCTCACAGACAGTCACCCGGAGGAAACCCACGCAGACACAGAGAGAACACACCACACTCCTCACAGACAGTCACCCGGAGGAAACCCACGCAGACACAGGGAGAACACACCACACTCCTCACAGACAGTCACCCGGAGGAAACCCACACAGACACAGAGAGAACACACCATACTCTTCACAGACAGTCACCCAGGGGAAACCCACGCAGACACAGGGAGAACACACCACACTCCTCACAGACATTCACCCGGAGTGGGGCTTGAACCCACAACCTCCAGGACCCTGGAGCTGTGACAGAGACACTACCTGCTGCACCACCGTGTACATACCATAAGTTCAGTCCTCTTTAAAGAGGTGTAATTGCATTATTATGCTATTATATTATCATGATGTCAGTAACATAAAATAATCTTAAAATGACAATAATATCATTCATCCCAATGATTTCTGTGTCAATATATCACCCACAAAAATGGCCTGTGGTCTACTGGGTCTGACACGATGAGCTGGGTTACTCCGTGCAGTTTGATGTGATCATGGAGGCTGGGCTCAAGGGAAGTCCAAACAAACTTCCTTTACCTGCAGACTCTTAGCTGTAGCTCCAAAGAAGCACATTCAGGACACCGATCACATCGTGGCAGGTCAGCCTCAGGAGAATAGGTGAGACTGTCCATGTTTAGACACAATAGCAGTGGACATTGCAGTTAACTTTTCCTGTGGTACTCTGGATTCTACAGTCATTGGGATCAATGCGTGAGGATCTAGAAACCTTTGTGGATCATCTCCTGGCTATGAACTGCTTTAACTGCAGCTCCTTCTCCGCTGCTCGAGCCGGACGCATGATTTACCCTCTCCCACTACAGTGTGAGGGACCAGGAATGTGGTGGTGTGGTGTCATGTGCTCCTTGCTCTGAAAAGGCAAAGCCACCAGACAAGATTGTCGTGCAACTGCAGCAGACGAGGAGTGCTGAGTATTTCTGGCGGCAGGTTTAATTGCGAATGCTATTTCAGAAGCAACATTCTGCTGAATCAAACGAGAAGGAAAGATCAGAGTAGGAAATAGTACCAACAAAGAAAGCTATGTTAGTGCCGGGGAGGGGAGGGGGGGTTAATTAACACTCAATCTGGAATTAGCTCATTTGAGAGAGGCAGAGTTACCCAGGAGTGGAAGTAGAGCCTGTTTCTACCTGATTGCTTTATGAGACTAGTGTCCAGACTGTATCCTGATCAGATTGTATGCATTTACAAACTGAAACACACAAATCAGTTGGTACACCACAAACATGTCTCTGCTCCTTCTTTCAAATGCACTTTGGGTGCACTTACACATTCCTTAAAGCAGGTGCCTTGGGCAGCCGTGGCCTAAAGGTTAGAGAAGAGGGCTTAGAGCTGAAAGGTCATTGGTTCGAATCCTACATCTGGTCGCTGGGAGTGAAAGAACAGCACTGTCCTCCTCCCTCAGTTCAGAGCAAGGCACCGAACCCACAACTGCTCCCCAGGTGCCAGTGATGGCTGCCTGCTGCTCTGTGTGTGTTCACAGCCCCTAGCGTGTGTTTGTGTGTTCACAGCCCCTAGCGTGTGTTTGTGTGTTCACAGACCCTAGCGTGTGTTTGTGTGTGTGTTCACTGCCACAGATGAGTTAAATACAGAAGACACACTGTACAATGACAAATAATTGCACATTTGATTTCATTCCTAAGCTCCACTGAGCTGTGAGAGTAGAGCCTGTGTTTGCTGCTCTGGACTCAGCACTGCCAAACTTGAAGGTGGCTAAATTTGTCACTGTGGTCACGCTCGATTTTGCGTAACCAAACTAACCAATCAGACACAGGACTGAACTTTGAAACATTGTGATTTTGAAATGCCTTCATTTTGAGATATCGTCCCCTAATTTAAATGCTGTGGTGTACGTTAGTGCTGTTTTAAAGTCCAACCCTACTCTGTACCCACTGCCCACCTGATCAAGATGAAGTGGTTACAGGAATGAATGAGTGAATGAATGAACATCACAGTCACATCATGGAACTACACACACCACGAGAGTGTTTTATGACCTTGAGTGAGACTGTGGAGTGGACCCAAGAAAAACGCTTCCAAACTGTATCCCAGCAGATTAGTAAGACTTGTAAAAGAAGGAGTGATTGGCTAACCTTGTTTGAGTGACATGTAATCTTTCTATGATTGCTTCTGACCTAAAAAAACAACATCAGACATCGGCCACAGGCTCAGAATAGATTTAATGCACATCTCGATTCTCCTTGATGTGTTTCAGAGCGTCTCTGTCAGCGCATATGAGATACGTTAATAAAAAAGTAGATATTCCTCCCTCACTTGGTCGTTGGAAAGCTCAACAATTTGCTGTAGTCAAGGGGAAATATGACAACGCCAGCCCAGTAAAGCTGGAGGATCTCTCGAGCTGTCTAATTTAAAGCAACATCTGCAGGGCCTCTAAGCCTCTAAAAAAACATACCAGACTTTACCTAAAATAGACAGCACTGCGTTTAGTTTAATTCTGATGTGGTCTTCAGAGCCAAAGTGCAATGAAAACATGTTTTCATTTTGTTCCACTGCTAATCTGGGACAGGGTTTAATAACTGGCCAAGAGGATGGCACAGATATGCCGTTCCTCCTCATCATGCTCGTTAGATGCCCACTTTGGAACTTGATGAGACATTAGTGCAGTTATAATATCACGGAGGCAATAAAGTGTTCTGCCATCTGCTGCTCTCTCATGGCCGTGTTGACCCAGCTCATAAATCTCTGTCTGTCTGTGAGCCGTAAACAAGTTTTCAGAGAAATACTGGAGGCAGGTTATACTTGTTTCAGGAACACAGTGTCTGCAGAAGGTTCTTCCCTGGTTTCTGGCCACCAAGCCTTGGGCCATGTGGGCTGCAAAGCATCTTAAGAGTGGTCCTCAGGCAAACACTGAGGGTAAACAAGTGTCCATAGTGGTGTAGACATGTTCAATTGTTGTAAAGTGAGAAAATATATTTTACTTGAAAATAATGAAGATATATCAATTCCTACCACAACCAACTTGATCTGCAGGGCATGTTTGCACTACACTATTCTATTTGACTCTACTTTCCTCCTCCTCCACCAGGTGAATCAGGTCCTGGTTCTGGAAGCGGGTTCTTGTTTAGTGGCTGTTCTCTCGTGGTTCAGAGTGAGTCGAGTAGGGACTAAACCGTGGCGTGTAAACCTTGCAGAGCGCTGATTGTCCAGAGAGAGTCGTCACTCTATGCCACGCAACGCAGACGACCAGCACCAACTCTCCATCTGTAAAATCTCCAGCTGCAGCAGAGATCACGTTTGTTTTTATCCGACACACGACGGCAGCTCGTAAAATGACGCTGTGGTCTTTTGAAAAGATGAAAGAATCCAGTGAAAGGAAAAGCTCCATTTGAATCTACTGGTAATAATAGATAGGAGTCAGTGAAAAACATCAGTGTAGGGGCAGCTCCAAGGCCAGTGGTGGTGGCTGGAGCGTGGGCAGCTGTTCTGAAGCGTGGAGGAGGAGCACCGACAGACGTCCATCAGTGTCCAGTGGGGATTGTTTACTCAGAAAAAGGTAGAGGGATGGAGTTAGTTGTGATCTGTTTGGGTGAATGTAGAGCAGAGTGTGGCTAATGACTTCGGCAGATCTGACTATGACAGCTTTAACTAAAAGGAGAGAACCAGAAGGACACACAGACATGGGAAATAGATTGTACACTAACTTTTGCAGTGCACTGTGGGATTGTTTGAGTGCACTGAAAATTCTGCACTAGGTTTTCAGACACTCATTCACTATGTAGTGAATAGGGTGCAGTTTCTGACACAATGAGTGTCTTGCTTAATTTCTGGTGTAAAACCGCTTTAGCCTAAGTGCTCCTGAGTGGGACAGCGGCCTAAACACTGGCCTTATCATCAGGATATGGCAAGTTTGAGCCTTGGTCTTGCACCAACCCTCCGAGGCCAAGAGTCCTAGAGAGCAGAATTGGCACTGCTCTTTGTGTGGTTACGACGGCGCCCGCTCCCAGATGGGCATTTCTCAGCTGATACACCAGGTCTGATTTGTGCTTTCTTCCCAAGAGCTTAACTTTTCAGTGACGTTGTGTTAGTGGCAGCTAGAAGCAAAGAGCTAGGCTCGTTCACGGGTCTTTGACGAAGCACATGCTTACCTCCCCCTACCCGAGACTAGGGGCACTCTGTACGATTGTGGGAGACTCACTGAAAAAGCAGAATTGGAGACAACTCATAATTGAGGAGAAAATTTGTCCAAAAACAACATAAGTCTAAATAGCAGTGATGAAATGTCTTGGTGTAAATAAAGTCAGTTTGTGCAATTGTACTAAAACGTTGCAGTTAAAAACAAGTTAACAAAGCTTATCAACATGTTTTGAAGTAAACATGAACATTCATGAAAGCTATTTCGGTGACTATTCACTTCCAGTGTTTGTTAGCGACATTAGCGCATCCCAATTATCATTCCCAATATTATATTTTTAAGCAGATCATTTTGCTTTCTTGTGCCCCTTTATGATTCATAGTTTAGTGATAACTGTGTGGCCCCAGATGTGGGGAAAGTTGAGAACCCTGTTCTAGAGCCATCTTTTCACAGACCTCAGAGAAGCCTTGGCTACTTGGTGTTAAATTTGTCTCTGAAGGCTGACTGTGGTTCTATACGTTTGCTTAATTACACTGTGTCCTAACCGTAATTGCACCATATCTACATCAGAGTTTGTTCCTTTCAGCGAATGGCCTAGTTGCCGTTTAGCACCATTTGGGAATCCTCCACTCCTCAGCAGTTGTTCCACATTAGGTCAGCCATGGAGAGGCCTGGCATGTGGTCAAGGCCAAATGTTTGTGTTAGCCTCAGCCACAGCCTTCTTTTCATGAATCCCCCTCCCACCCCCTCATGTAGCTGCTGCTGCTGCCTGAAGGAAGGAGCTGATGTCACTGCCAACACATCTCCCTTCTCTCTGGGGGCAGCTGCTAAGTAGCCTTCATGGTGAGAAAGCCCAAGATAAGCTGTCCCTCCTAAAGCTGAGATGAATTAATGGTGGAAGAATGCAGACTCTTGGAAGCTGGATGTGTAATGAGCTGTCAAAGATTGAACTTCTCGGATTTAACTGGTGTACCTTCCGTAACCTGACTTTGGAAGATGGTGGAGAAAGTAATTGCACTTTTTTAACTGCACAACACACACTACTCTACTCTGCTTTTATGCTTTTTCATTAGGTAAATTTGGTCCTGGTCCTGGAACTGGGTTCCTTTTTAGTCGCTGCTCTCTCATGGTTCCAAAAGAGCCGAGTAGTGACTAGACCATGACGTTTAAACCTTGCAGAGCGCTGATTTGCCAGAGAGAGTCTAGTCATCTGTAAAATCTCCAGCTGCAGCAGAGATCACGTTTGTTTTTATCCGACTCACGACGGCAGCTCGTAAAATGACGCCGTGGTCTTTTGAAGAGGTTCAAACGCTCCTTGGATCGGTGGCCGACGAAAGAATCCAGCGAGAGCTGGACGCTGCAACAAGGAAGGAACAAACTCTACTGATCTGTCTGAACTGATGACGGAGCTGTGTTCAGTCCCAAACAACAACAACACACCAATACACCATGAGTAAACACCGCTTAACGTTACCACCGCCGTTGTTGTGGTTTCCAAAGACCACTGTTCCCCTTAGAGACGGGGTTAGAGACGACACCAGATACATTTCGGAGGGGGGGGGCTGTGGGAGTGGAAAACCAACCAGGGACCAATCAGAGAGTAGAGTCCAGTGGAGTAAGTAAAATGCAGTGGAAAAGTACCATAAGAATTGGTGGGTGGTGGTCTTTGGATCAGGCCTTGAATATAAACTATTAATGTCCCAGAATAAAAGTTAATTCTGTATCACTCTCTTGTCCTCGACGTCAGCCAGGTAATGATTATGATTCATACCCCTCATTTTAAACCCTGCCGTCTGCTCCATTATGTGCCTGCCATCCATGAATGGAAAATGCCAGGAGCCCAACTCTGAGGAAGGTTCTTTGTAGTCACAGATCTGTTTAAACCTCTCTGACAAACTTGCCAACTATTTATGACCTCTGCTGATTCTTCAGTTACACCATCAGCACTGCAAAATGAGAGCAGCGGCTAAAATTAGCTTTCAGTGCGCACCATTAGCCCGCGCTCCCACCAGCCAACACACTCACTTAGCTAACAGACATCAGACAGTCACTTATCCACGTTTACGTAAGTCCAGCCTTAAAACCCTCTCACAGACACAGCATCACGAATCCTCCTCTACTGAGTCATTCTCACTTAACTACTCCCACTGCTGTGCTTTGGTGCTAATTTCCTCACGCAGACTGCACTGTTTTAGCCTTGACCTCACCTTCACAGCCGTGTTGGGGGTTGCCGATGTATCTCCAGGTGATGAATGGTCATATTATTTGTCGGGGAAAGGGATCAAGGATGAATGGAGTCCTATCACATGAGCTTTTTAGCATTGTTCATCCTTAATGTGTTAATTCTTTATCTATATACACTGAGATGAAAATGCATTGTATCATCGAGGGCTGGCCCTGAATATTCGGCTGTTCTGATACCACCTCCACGAAGCTCTGTGCCCTTAGCCACACAGTGTGTGTGTGAGTTAGGGAACGAGTTAGCGGGAGCTGCAGCACAGACTCAGGATTTTAAAGCAGGCATCGGATGCAGATTTTCTGAACAACAAAGACCCCTCACAACACACACACACACACACTGAATATTAGAACAGTCACTGAATTACACAACCACGTATTTGTGGTCTTCTATATTTTAATGTTCACAAACTCTTGACACAGGTGTTCAGGTGTAAAACATTTACATAAATCTAAACATGATTTAGCAAGCTCCAGGGTCCTGGAGGTTGTGGGATCAAGTCCCGCTCCGGGTGACTGTCTGTGAGGAGTGTGGTGTGTTCTCTCTGTGTCTGCGTGGGTTTCCTCCGGGTGACTGTCTGTGAGGAGTGTGGTGTGTTCTCTCTGTGTCTGCGTGGGTTTCCTCCGGGTGACTGTCTGTGAGGAGTGTGGTGTGTTCTCTCTGTGTCTGTGTAGGTTTCCTCCGGGTGACTGTCTGTGAGGAGTGTGGTGTGTTCTCTCTGTATCTTCGTGGGTTTCCTCCGGGTGACTGTCTGTGAGGAGTGTGGTGTGTTCTCTCTGTGTCTGCGTGGGTTTCCTCCGGGTGACTGTCTGTGAGGAGTGTGGTGTGTTCTCTCTGTGTCTGCGTGGGTTTCCTCCGGGTGACTGTCTGTGAGGAGTGTGGTGTGTTCTCTCTGTGTCTGCATGGGTTTCCTCCGGGTGACTGTTTGTGAGGAGTGTGGTGTGTTCTCTCTGTGTCTGTGTGGGTTTCCTCCGGGTGACTGTCTGTGAGGAGTGTGGTGTGTTCTCTCTGTGTCTGCGTGGGTTTCCTCCTTCAAACACACGTTGGTAGGTGGATGGGTGACTCAAAAGTGTCCGTAAGTGTGAGTGTGTGTGTTGCTCTGTGAAGGACTGGTGCCCCCTCCAGTGTGTGTTCCTGTCTTGTGCCCAGTGATTCCAGGTAGACCCACCGTGACCCTGAACTGGATAATGGTTACAGACAATGAATGAATGAATTAACAATAACAACGTTAGGTGTCTAAACCTTTGCACAGTGCTGTAGGTAAACAACTGAAATGAAACTACATCTCAGTCCATGTTGGTGGCTGTAGAACACTCAACTGTTATCAGTTACAAAACACAAAAGGAATCATGAGATTGAAAGCTATGATGCCACTAAACTTTCCAGATCAGTTTGTGTTTCTTGACCTGACTCTCGCTGTGTGTCCCTCTGTCCCCAGGCTCTGTGTGGCTGCACAGTGAACATTCCCACGATGGAGAACCGGGTGATCTCACTTCCCTGTAATGACATCATCAAACCTGGCACCATCAAAAGACTGCGGGGCGAGGGCTTGCCTTTCCCCAAGAGCCCCTCCCAGCGCGGGGACATGATAGTGGAATTCCATGTTCGATTTCCAGACCGGATACCTCCTCAGTCCAAAGAGATCATCAAGCAGCACTTACCCCAGTCTTAAAGGAACATTTCAGCCAGTCTTTTCACACACAGACACTAACATTTGATTCAGAGGAAGGAGGGAATGTGCCGGAGCTGAAGTCCATTTCATGTTTTCTTAAATTTCTGTGAGCAGGTGAATTGATGTTGTTTTTTTTTGTGTGTGTTTTTTTTTCTCCTTCTCTACGACACCATAAAGCTTCTGGGATTTTTCCTTTTTCACTTTTAGGAATATCCTGAGCTTCCCCTTTTTGGTTTCCCTCAGATATTTTTCCATAACACACCTGGATAACGCAACATGGATATAATACAACACTTGGAACCTACCCTAGAACTGAAAGAGTTGCTACCTTGGTTTCAAAAGCACGCCGGATGGACTCTGCATTGATTTTAAAGACAGTCGTGCTTATTTATTGCCCCCTGGTTTAAACCATACGAAGGTCCACTTAGAACCTGGAATAGAGCAGAGCTTAGGGATAAGCCTTTGGGTCCTTTAGAGTGATGGGCTGCCTTAGCACGACCGAGTTGGAGAGAAAGCCTTGATCCTTTTCTAAGCTCAGACCCAACCCAGCGGTCTAAAGGTGCTTTGTTCTCTGTGACATGATTTTTAGGTGCTGTCATTTATTACAGGTCTTTACCACATTTTACCAATCTCAGAATCTTTGAGTGCCTTAACACGGCTCAAACTAACAGTCCTTTTCGTTTTTTTTCCCACTAGGTTCAAGCGCACTGTTAAAACAGTTTGTAATCACAGGACTGTAGTGTTTTCACCTCAACCAAGGCCTATTATGGTACTGTACGCTCCACTGAATACGCAAAAACCATTACATAGATTACGTCAGCACAGGTTTTAAATGCTTCTGCATTCATGACCCTCCTTTGTGGAAAAGATTGTTCTTAAACTGTTATTTTGGAACCAATAACTTGTATTATTTGTCACTAGTAATATGTAATTTAAATTAGTATACTAGTCTGTGAAGGACTGGCGCCCCCTCCAGGGTGTGTTCCCACTTTGCGCCCAGTGATTCCAGGTAGGCTCTGGATCCACCGCCGCCCTGAACTGGACAAGGGTTACAGATAATGAATGAATGAGTGAATGAATGAATGGATGAATGAATGAGTATACTAGAATGAATGAATGGATGGATGGATGGGTGGATATACTAGAATGAATGAATGAATGAATGAGTGTACTAACTGCCACACTGAAATCCGAATTGTGGTTACATTATTATTAAAATATAAAGCAAAGGTCAGTAAAAAACAAAAAACATGTCAAAATAGTTACTAATAAAAAGGAAGCAATAACACAAAATACAATGACACACACTTAAATATAAAGGTTTCTTTGAGCTATGCCTTAGTAGAACCACTTATGGTTCCATGAGGAAACATGTTTGTTTTAGAAATGTGTGTTTAAAGAACCTTTTAAAGGTTTAAACATCCATCACTCGGTCTTAAGGGTCTTTAACAATTTAAACATAAGGGAAAATATTTGGTTCTTTATGGAACCAAAAGTGGTTCTTCTACGGCATCACTCCAAGGACATTTTGTAGCACCTTTATTTTTAAGAGTGTGAAGAATATATAACATTTATAAATTAAAAGTGTTATACAACAATAAGCATATAATCTACACTCAGTTTATTTATAATTTAATATCATTTAAATTACTTATTAGTAGTGGTTTAGTACAAATGAATGGTTCCAAATTAACATAATGTAAGTACACTATGTTTTTCCACTAGGACTGTCTCTGTTCCCCAGTAGTGGGAGGCAAAGAAACCCTAATCAATGTGTCCTGTGTTTCAGAGTGTATTTGTTCATGTGCAGATGCTCTGAGAGGGGGTTCTGGTCATGTGCTGTAACTGAGAGGACATTTAGATGCTGATGTTTTGTTGGTAGAATTGGATAGCGCTCACAATGCCTTCTCCTGGAGATCTACTTTCCTACAGAGTTTAGTTCCAAGAAACACACCTCTCCAAACAGTGTTCTTCATCAGTTCAATTCAGGTCAAGAATATAATAATGATTCATTCATTCTCTGTAACCGTTATCTAGTTCAGGGTCACGGTGAGTCCGGGGCCTATCCGGAATCACAGGAAGCAAGGCGGGATCACACCCTGGAGGGGGCGCCAGTCCTTCACAGGGCAACACACACTCACACATTCACTTACACACTCACACCTACGGACACTTTTGAGTCTCCAATCCACACATTGTATGACCCACACTGCACACTACGTAGGGTAGAGGAAGGTTATATAAGATTCAGCCCTAGTGTTTTGGCGGTGTAATTGCAGAATAACAAAGACACACCAACACACAAATATAAACACGCACAACAGCATAGGGCTCTTGCGGAGGCTGTGGCGTGTACTTGAACTGATTCACAGCAGATGCATAGATCAACCAACCTGTTTTCTCCTAAATAGCTCTTCGAGATTCAGATGTAGCACTCCTTATCTCATACAGATGGTAAAATAAGGTCCTTTAACATATTCAGCAGTAGTTCAGGGGGGTTCCTTGTGCTCGTAGAACAGTTTGTTTCACTCAGGTGTGTTTTTGTTGTAGCCCTATTTTGAAATTCATCATAGACATAACATGGAAATAGCAATAAGGCCGGTCAAATTCACCTTTTATGTCAAATTAGGTGGCCATGATAATTTATGAGAAATCACTGATGATGTTCCCCAAACAGGCCATTTTTTTTTTTTATTTGTTTTGTTTTGTTTAGTTTTTTTTTAAACACACACACAGTTTTCACGTTGATGACACTTTTAATTTACTCATCAGAAAACTGTTATGCCCCTGTACCCCACCCTCTTTACCCTCTCACTGATCTGACCCGGCCAATCAGGGTCTTGGGAGGAAATAAATCAGCCGGAGCAGGTGGTGGATTGTGGCTGGAATTAGACTCTGTAGACCTCCAGGACCGGGTTTGTTCAGCACTGTATTACAGTATTTTTAGGAAGTCAGTATTTTTTAATCAGTGTTATTTTTTTATTTTAGTAACAGATGCAGAACAGGAGGTCTATTTATAGTAGATTTTTGACAATCATGCATCCTCTTCATGCCGGGGCCGGAGGGAGATTTGAATGTCAACATACAGCGGTGTATATAGTCCACCTGCAGCAGTGGAGCTTCACTACATAAGGATTCATTATGAACTCTGTATAAAAGGCTTGTGTGCGATGTGTCTGAGCAAATGCTGAGTGTCTGTTTCTGAAATCTGTGAAGTCAGAAGATGAAGATGTGTGAGGTGCACAAATAGGTTTTAAATCTTTTTTTGTGTGTGTAACGTATAACTGTAATTTAAAATTCAAACATTCTCCTACTCGTCATTTCTTGGTCACTGTTGTGTAGTATTCAAAATTACTATTGTCCTTTTATTCAAAAAAACAACCCTAAACATGGGCTGCTTCAAGAAAAATGTGATGGGTTTGTTTTGTTCCTGGGGATAATACTGTATCCAAAAGTATGAGATTGGGTTGAGACGAGTTACAGATTTCAAAGTTGGAGACGGTGAACGTATCATAAAAACACTTCATTTTTATTAAATGATTCAATTTTTTCAGTCATCTTTAATACGATACTGTTACCATAAGGTAATAATGAAATAGGAGAATTGTTCATTTCGCAATTACAATTATACGCTACACAAAAAAAACACTTTAAAACGTATCTTTACACCTGATTAGTCCTCGCTCCACAAACAGCGTGGAGAATGCGCACAGCAGTAGTCCGAATATATGTTTGTTGCGAAATGGGCCACGCCCTCATGGAAATACACGTTTCTAAAAGATGTTTATACTCTCGGTTTTAGTATGACTGTTGATACTCGACGTTTTACGATTTTAGATGTGTGAAGTATTAGCTACAGCTTTGAGTTTGACACAAGACTAAGGTTTATATGCATTTGTATCTCCCTCGCAAAGATTTATCGCCTTTTTGCAATAGAGACTGCATTTGAGTGCTAGACTTTTCTACAGACAATCAAGCTTCAGCCCACACTTCCAAACCTATCAGGTCGTCTCTAACGCAGTCAGAATCTGTCCTCAGCCTCCACTGAACCAGACGTGTCCACACAGCTGGGCCTGGCGAAACCGGCGTGAGAAGCGGAGTCTGTCGGTCGCCGTGGGAGGCTTCCCGACGTGGGACGACCTCGTAGTGTTTGTTGCTAGGAGTCCTATTTATTTTATATAGTTTTTACACATTATTTATGTCTTCTGCAATATAATGTGATCATCTGGGACATTGAACCTTCTGACGCTTGGCTCCTGTGTCCCTGATCAGTTTTTGGATATGTCGGTTTTTGTAACATGTCTTTGAACTCCTGTACTTAAGGAAATCCAGCTTTGTAACTGGGTTGAAGTGTGTGTGGAATTTGCTAAGCAAGTGACGTTGAGGAGGGAGGAAGCAGTGTGTCAGTTCACTGTGATTTCAGTGTCGAGGCCTTCTGGACTAGTGCTTTGGCAGGGCTAAAGCTCGTTCTGAATGTGCTGGGGTGAAGTAGGCTACAATGTTATTATACGATGACCCTTTTTGGTGTAAAGGAAAATGATTTTACAAAGACTTAATAAACCAAATATCTTGACTACATGGACTATGTTGTCGTGATTTATTTTTATTTTTATTAACATTACCTGGACACACCATTCTGCCGCTTCCACTGAGAAGAGTGACTGTGGTTCAGTGACAATGAACTGGATAAGGGTTACAGATAATGAATGAATGAATGAATATAGACAGTTTTTTGAGGTTTCAAATGTGACTGAACAAAACCATACGCAGAGACACTTTTGTTTTTTTAACAGTTTTGCAACTGCAGATTTTTGACACTTGAACTGACTAGCCAATCAGTGCGCTGCACACTGAGTAGCCAATCAAAAAGCAAAGATTCCTAAGGTTGTGTTTACCTGAGAAACACGCTATGTCTGAAATGGCTCCCTATTCACTATTCTCCATATTACTCATTATATAGTGCACTATTATAGGGAACTGATTTCAGTAGTGAATGACTTCAGACACTAACTCAAGCAGGTTTTTACCAAACAGTGCAGTGCATTATGGGTATTCTCTATCTGCAGGTGTCAGGGGGTGTACATGGGTTGTACACTTCCTTTTGCAGTGCATTATGGGATTGTTTAAGTGCACTTGTCCACTATGTTTTTGGACGCTACTACAAAATGACGTGAAATGTAGTGAACAGGACACGACAGCAGTTTTTAGCCTTGAAGTGCTTTATTTAAGCACTGTAATGGACACTTTACCATTTTTAAAGGCAACATGGAGGATTATGGAGAACTAATTTTCTCACAGAAAAACAAACTCTTTTAAGAGGAAACGGTGTGAATTATAACATAAACTCATTTGTAACTCAAGCTGTTTAATTTTGTAGCACTTTTGCTGTGTGTTTACATTCCTGAAGTTAACGCTCTCCTGAATTTAGAGTCAGTTCTCCTTAAAGGAATAGAATGTAAGAATTGGCTTTTTTGTCTCCTGAGCTCCCTCTACCTGCTGCTGAGTGTAAGTCATGTTTTAAACACTCATCTATCTCTCTTTCTCACTTTCACTCACACACACACACTGAGGGATATTAATATCAGTCAGCTGATATATATATATATATATATATATATATATATATATATATATACAGCTGCTCATTATCTCGCTCTCTTTCTCCTCCTTGTTTACTCTGCCATGTAATGTCTGTACCGTGAATACCGAGCGAGATTCTTCTTGTAGATAGGAGATATGTGTCGTAAATCGTTACGCATTTCTCACAAGAGCCCTCGGCCTCGTGATTCAGAAGTAGCTTAGTCCAGTAACCAGCAGAGGACCCAGCGTAGCGGCCGCAGAGGCTCTATTCTCCCTGTTACAGCTCTGTGGAACATCACAGGCTTTTAGAAGCTGTCATTTTAAGGTAGAAATACTACATAGTGTTTCTTTATGTAACATTCAAAAATAGAGCAACATCTGCATCTTTTCTTCATGCTTTTCAGTGTTCAAAGAACTCATCACTGTCCAAGCTCCTCCAGATGCTGTTTCTTGACCATGCCTCAAAGAGAGAGAGAGAGAGAGAGAGAGAGAGCAACCCTGAGCCTTTTCAGACAGTGTCATGTCTCCCATTTACAGATTCAGGGCTGCGTACAAACACTGAACCTTTTTCCAGTGCAAACAGCGGAGCAGAGTGCAGCTAATTGATGAGTAAACATTCTCTGAATGTTATTAAACTCATATACTGTCAGCTTCTTATTCCCCAGCCTTTTGTTCTGTTTTTCCCTTTCCACTTTAAATTGTGCTGATGCTACCTTTTGGCACCTGCACTGTTGAAGATGGAATGAGAAAATTTAAACAGGTAATTTGGAAATAATTCCTTAACAATTGGGAAGGTCTCCCTTAAGGTAATTATACAAAGCTGGTCAGCGTCTTATTCCGTACCTTCACAGGAGATGCACAGAACTCATTTATTAATATTCTCATTTACCAGGTCATTACTGAACACTCAAATGGCAACATTCATGTAAAAACATAGGGCTGAGAGACACCGCCATTTAAAGAGAAGGCTGTGGATTATTGGGAAATAGATGACTGCATCCCCACTGTTTGCTCAGCTCTCTGAGGCTGGGAGTCCTACAGTGTACAGCTGGCTTCTCTTTCTCTGGGTTGATGCCATGGTCCCGTCCCTCTCCTTATCACACGACATGGTGGCAGCCAGAACATCAGCTAATGTGATATGGGCTGTAGGCGCTCTTCTCTGGGACAGCGTTGGTGGCCCTGTGTATGATGAGGGAGTTCAGCCAAAAGCTAAAAGGGAGGAAAAGGAGATGACGGATGATTGGTGAAATGTGGGTAATTGTCTATTTAAATGGACGAGAACGATCCAGCACCCACATCATACTTGCTCTGTGGTCTCGTGGGGGAACTGATGGTTAAAGAACAGGCTGTTAGGGGGCAAACAAAGTATGCAGAGCAACATATGCAAAATATTCTGTAGCTCTAGAACTACAGCATGCTGCTGTATGGGCAGTGGAGCTGAGAGGATGGACAGTGGGTTGTCACTCACAGAAAAGTGCGGCATGTTGGCCTCGGCGCCTCAGTGCTTGAGTGAGACTGGTGCTGATAAATGTGGAGCAGAGTGAGAAACTGACAGCTGCTCTATTGATTAACTACTGGAAAGTCACAGTGATGGGAATGTACTGTACGGGTTTTAAAGGGAGCACATTTTCTAAAAGTGAGCATAGTTCTGGGTCTTAATGAAACGTCTGTGACCTGATTTTTTCAGTTTTATCTCAAATTAACTCTGCACCTGCCTTTACCTCCCACAGAACTGACCACCTCCTCCTTCCTCAGACTCATACATCACTAATATTCTACATTTACATTACTATAACCCCTTCATCTGTCGTCACTTCACTTTTACTTCTGTTCTGTTCTCTGTTGTGTCTCCGGTGTCGACCCGAGGAGCATGGGTTCCCCCTATGAGTCTTGGTTCCTTCCTCGTGCGCTGAGGGGGTTTGTCCTTGCCACTGTTGCCCTTGGCTCGCTCATAGGAGGCTGGGACCCGGATCTCTCTAAAACTGCTTTGTGACAACATTCTGTTGTGAAAATTTTATATAAATAAACTTTGATTGAGTGATTGATTTGGTCACAATTTAACAAGTATCCAGTCCCACAGCAGTGTTCTCCCCCTGTGTAAACAGCCCTGTTCAGAACGCCCGCTTTCAGCACCTGTTCCTTTAAATGATAATGAGCCACTCGCTGTTCACCCCGACCCCGAGCGCACAGCAGTGAGGAGCGAGGAGCAGAAGCTCTGGTTTTTAGCCGTTTTAACTCTGTTCTCTTTCTTCTCCGTTTTTACTCAGTGCTCTTATTTCTCCGTGCTCGTTGTGTCTGTTTTGCTGAGTTTAACCTCGTCTTTGTGCTCTCACATAAACACGGGTCCAGCGCTGTGATTGGATAGACTCAGACGAGGGGGCGGGGCCATTCTAAAGTGTCTGCACTTGACATGAGACACAGCACAAAATTTTCAGACTTAAGCAGGCCACAAAAACTGACATAGTGGTCTTGTTTCACAGTGTGTGGGTTGGTGGGCTACAGATCACCAAATGAATGTGTATAAGCACGGTGCTAAAATCCCCTTAGATTTGGGCAGGATGGCCCTGCCTTGATATGAACCAATATGGGTGTTTGTTAGCCTTAGATTTTTGGGCTGATAGTGTTCTCCTCCAAGTGTGTTGAAGTTCATTGACACTGTGTTAGAAGCAGTTTGAAAAGAACCCGTGTTTAGGAAGCCTATGCTTCTCCAGATCTGTTATCACCTGTCCATGACAGCGGCTATGAGAAATATGGAGAAATGTCAGTATAATGGAATAATAAATAGAAATCTGTTCCCAAAACATGTTTAAATGGGCTTTTGGGAATGTGTGAATGGTATGCATGATGTAATGCCTTCCGTCCGGGACTGTGAGAATGGAGATTTTCACTGTAATCAAGTGGCGTAAGGAAACACAAACTCATGGAGACGTCAGAGCTGAGATTAGGAGCCGAGAACATGTTCAGAGAGCTGTTGTCAAAGCAAAAACATAGAGACTCGTGACTAATCAGCGATTACAATAACACAGAGCTGTGGGCTTGTGTCTCTGACAGTGAATCAGCTCTGCTCTGGGCATAATCCAAATCCTAAAGGCCAGTACACTGTAGCTGCCAAGTTCTAGAACATTCTCCATGCTCACAGCTTATACCACGGAGTCCCAAAGCAAGGAGTCCATCGGTAAACCTGCTGACAGCTTACTGTATGACAACTCATACTAAAACAACTGGAGAGTATATCTCTCGAACCGCCATGTACTGTCCTCTTAACATCTCTTTAACGTTTAGCTTTTTTCCTCCTTGACATCTATGTAGATGCTCTTTAATAATTCAAAGGTTCCACCTTAATAATCTCTGTAGTTATTCCTTAAAATCTCTTTTGCGTCTCCTTAAAACCTCTGTTGATCCACTTTAATATCTCTGTACTTCCACCTTAACATCTCTGTAATATCTCCTTAATATCTGTAGTTCTAGGTTAACATCTTTGTAGTTTCTCCTTAGTTTCTCTGTAGTGTCTCTTTAATATGGCCTGGACAACACTGAGGTCAGATGGAGAGAGGGTGGAGTCTGTAGCCTGTGTCTCTTCATGCTCAGATGCTTCTTGAGAGAGAGAGAGAGAGAGAGAGTGTGTCCAGAAATTTCCTCTGGAGTTTGAGTGGAGGTCTCAGCGGCATCTCACACTGGACTCAGTACTGAGATTATAACACGGTTATAATCAGAGTTTTAATTACATCTGAGCTTGAAATCTTTCAACACTGCAGTGAGGAGCACGTTTCCACCAGAACACGTGCCCTTCTCCTTCTCCCTGGGCTCACACATGGAGCAAGCTTCAGAGAGGTCAGATCATGACTGCCATCTTGTGGCAGAGATGTGTGTTTCCTGGATTACACTGAAGAGTGGTCAGTCAAATTTCTCTAATTTTATGCAGAATCAAAGAAGGGATCAGTCATTTTTTACACAAAAAAGTGATAAAATAAATATATACATAGAGTCAAGCCCGAAATTATTCATACCCTTCTCAAACTGTCACAGTCTATGAGAAAATCCAATTCTATACCATTCCAAATTGTCCAAGCTGTTTTAAAGCGTCCTAATTACCCTGATTCATTGGGAACAGCTGTTTTAATCAACTCAGCAGGTGAAAAACAGCAGCTCTCTGCAGACAGTCACGACTAAAACTAAGGAGCTCACTAAGGACCTGCGGCTATGCATCGTGGCCGCTCACAAGTCAGGAAAGGGCTATAAGGCCGTATCAAAACGTTTTCAAGTTCCAGTGGCTACAGTGCAAAGAATTACTAAAAGATACAAGAAGTTCCGCACTGTGGAAAATTTCAGAAGATGTGGTCGGAAGCCAAAAGTGACACCTGTGCTGGCCAGGATCCAAGGATCACCACCAACACCATCCTGGTGAATCTGGGCTCTGCTGATGGCAACATCTCAAGGCAGACAGTCCAACGGACACTGCACACAGCTGGGTTCCACGGACGCAGACCGAGGAGGACTCCACTTCTCCAGAAAAGGCACACAAAAGCCCACTTAACCTTTGCAAATGCTCATCTGGACAAAGGAGAAGACTTCTGGTCTTGTGTTTTATGGTCAGATGAAACAAAAATTCAATTGTTTGGCCACAATGACGTGTCCTTCGTTTGGCGTAAAAAAGGAGAAGCCTTCAACCCTAAGAACACCATCCCCACTGTCAAACACAGTGGTGGGAACCTAATGTTTTGGGGTGTTTTTCAGCCCATGGACCAGGGAACTGAAAAAAGAGCAATACATCAAGATTCTCAACAACATCAGGCAGTCTGCAGAGAAACTTGGCCTTGGGAACCAGTGGACATTTCAGCACGACAACGACCCAAAACACACAGCAAAAGTGGTGAAGAAATGGTTAGCAGAATCTGTGGAGGGAGCTAAAGATCAGGGTGATGGCAACCTCAAAGAGTTGGAGCTCACTGCTAATGATCAATGGGCAAAAATACCAGTGGAGACATGCAAAAAGCATGTCAGCAATTACAGGAAGTGTTTGATTGCTGAAATAGTTACTGAGAAGGGTATGAATAATTTTGGACATGACTGTATATATATATATATATATTTTTAAACAAACCAGTTTATGCCCCAATAGAGCAGGTCCTCCATAGGGGGACATTCATCCATTCATTCATCCATCCATTCACCTTCTGTAACCTTTGCAGAGGCTTGGTGGGTCCTAAGCCTGACAAGAAACACTGGAGGCAAGGTAAGAACACACACTGGACAGAGCATAACACACTCACCCAGTCACTCACACACACACACATAAGGACAGTGTCACACTCTCACCCAGTCACTCACACTCTCACCCAGTCACTCACACTCTCACCCAGTCACTTTTCTCATATACAGCCTGTCTGTTTGAGTGATATATAAACAAAGACTTTGACCTGTGTGCCGTGCTAACCGTAGTCATTCTGAACAGGAGCAGCTCTGAAGGTAAGATCTGCATTAACTTCACACCAGAAAAGAGAGAGAGAGGAGATGTTTTACCCATGAAAACATGCCGGTGTGCTCTAAAAATACACTGCTTGTTTAAGCCGATAGGGAAAAGAGGTTTATTTGTTTGTATGTGCTGTGGTGTAAAGCCATATCTCTGCAATGTGCTTAAAAGGAGCATGAAATTCTGTCCTGCTCACAAAGTCAGGCAAGAAATGACCTACATCATTTCACTCAGTAATGAGAAAACAGTGTGGCAGCCAGTCTTAGAGCAGTGAAAGCAGCCAAACATATGTGTGCTATTACAATGATATGGAAGGTAACGTTACACAGTGTTTACTCAAGGTGTATTGGCGTGTTATCGTCGTTGTTGTTGTTTGGGACAAACGGATAAAAACAAACGTGATCTCTGCTGCAGCTGGAGATTTTACAGATGGAGAGTTGGTGCTGGTCGTCTGCGTGGCGTAGAGTGACGACTCTCTCTGGACAATCAGCGCTCTGCAAGGTTTACACGCTACAGTTTAGTCCCTACTCGACTCACTCTGAACCACGAAAGCAAAGGATGTTGAGGGAGGAGACCTCACTACCACCCCCTCACACATACACAGGTCACAACTGCCTCTAAACACAAGCTGTGCACCTTAAAGAAGCTGAATTGACTGGCACAGGGCAACCGTGACATAACCGTTAGGGAAATGGGATTAGGACTGAAGCGTCTCTGGTTTAATCCCCTCAGCCAGCAGGAACATTGGGGGAACAGCACTGTCTCCTCCCTCAACATCCACAGCTGAGATGCCCATGAGGAAGACAACTGCTTTGTGGGGGCTGAGTCGGCAACCTGTTGCTCTAGTTGTGTGTGTATGTGTGTATGTGTGTGTTTTGTTTACTGCTATGCAGCGGTACACTTATGTTGTACTAGAGTGCACTGACCATAAAATCAGGTTTATGTTTTACCTTCATGTTTCTGATTATAAAACTTGATTACTGAGTTTTGAACCCTTTTTCACTGGAAATCCAGTTTAAAAAATGCAGCTTCTGGCTTCAGAACTGATCTTTAAATGCAGCTCATGAAGGAATGCAAAGTTGTAGACTCTGTGTTGGATGTAAAAGGTGAACAAATCAGTAAGGACAGGAGCCATTCTCACCAACAGAAGAAAGACAGCTGCGATGTTCACCTGATATAGTAAACTAAACATCCACAAAACTAGAGATACACGTTTTTCTTTGGACTGCGACTGTAAAAAAAGGTGTTGCAATCCAGATATGACTTCCTCAAACAGTCCCATGACTAGCTGTAGAAGCTTGCATTCCCAGATAGATTATGCATTTGGGTGACTTCTGGCAGAGGTACGGTGCTAGTGGCCTAATGTCAGTGCTGTAAACTGCATGTGAACTGCACGTGGTCTACATATCGTCTCTGTCTAAAGAACATGCATCTCAGTGTTTGTGATGTTTAGTTTACCTCATCATTTGAACACAGCAGCTGTCCTTCACACTGTGTGAACATTTCACGATGAATGGAACAATAGAAATGCTTCAAAATTCCTTGGGAATTAATTTTTTTACATTGATTCCGCTGAAAGTTAGTTTTTTCCTTCTCTTGTAAAGTTACTATTTTGGAGATACATGTTTTTCTTTGGGGCGGCACAGTGGTGCAGCAGCTAGTGTCGCAGTCACACAGCTCCAGGGTCCAGGAGGTTGTGGGTTCGATTCCTGCTCCGGGTGACTGTCTGTGAGGAGTGTGGTGTGTTCTCCCTGTGTCTGCGTGGGTTTCCTCCGGGTGACTGTCTGTGAGGAGTGTGGTGTGTTCTCCCTGTGTCTGCGTGGGTTTCCTCCGGGTGACTGTCTGTGAGGAGTGTGGTGTGTTCTCCCTGTGTCTGCGTGGGTTTCCTCCGGGTGACTGTCTGTGAGGAGTGTGGTGTGTTCTCTCTGTGTCTGCGCGGGTTTCCTCTGGGTGACTGTCTGTGAGGAGTGTGGTGTGTTCTCTCTGTGTCTGTGTGGGTTATGCATTAATATGCATAATTTCACGTGTTAGTACCCAGCTCTTCACGTGCAATATTCAGGTGCCTGTTGTGACCCTGAAGACATTCTTTATTTGGCCAGGCTGACAATGGGCCTCTCTTCCCAGTCCTCTTTTCCCAAGAGACTAAAATTTAGGGAGTCAGAAATACACTTCAAGGCCACAAACAGAAGCTACAGATCAGCGCCTCCGTGACCAACACTAAGATGTCAGTGTGTTACAATCCTGGAGTGCACATCTGTTCAAGGTTAGAATGTGTAAATATCAAGTTATCATGCCTTATAATGAAGTTAGCTTATAATATGTCTTTAGGAGTAATTATCATATGAGTTAGTAGTGCAGAATCAAGCAAAAATGTTTAACTACATGTGTAAGTAATACATAATGTAAATGCTGGTTAGTCATTCATATAAATGTATATAAGGTACAGGATTTCACACAATGAGTATGCTAATTTAACTAATCATCATTTAAGGATATTTGTCAACAAACACAAAGTAATAAAATTGTTTTCTACAACATTTCCTCCGGGTGACTGTCTGTGAGGAGTGTGGTGTGTTCTCCCTGTGTCTGCGTGGGTTTCCTCCGGGTGAATGTCTGTGAGGAGTGTGGTGTGTTCTCTCTGTGTCTGCATGGGTTTCCTCCTGGTGACTGTCTTGAGGAGTGTGGTGTGTTCTCTCTGTGTCTTCATGGGTTTCCTCCGGGTGACTGTCTTGAGGAGTGTAGTGTGTTCTCCCTGTGTCTGCGTGGGCTTCCTCCGGGTGACTGTCTGTGAGGAGTGTGGTGTGTTCTCCCTGTGTCTGCGTGGGTTTCCTCCGGGTGACTGTCTGTGAGGAGTGTGGTGTGTTCTCTCTGTCTGCGTGGGTTTCCTCCGGGTGACTGTCTGTGAGGAGTGTGGTGTGTTCTCTCTGTGTCTGCATGGGTTTCCTCCTGGTGACTGTCTTGAGGAGTGTGGTGTGTTCTCTCTGTGTCTGCATGGGTTTCCTCCGGGTGACTGTCTTGAGGAGTGTGGTGTGTTCTCCCTGTGTCTGCGTGGGTTTCCTCCGGGTGACTGTCTGTGAGGAGTGTGGTGTGTTCTCTCTGTGTCTGCGTGGGTTTCCTCCGGGTGACTGTCTGTGAGGAGTGTGGTGTGTTCTCTCTGTGTCTGCGTGGGTTTCCTCCGGGTGACTGTCTGTGAGGAGTGTGGTGTGTTCTCTCTGTGTCTGCGTGGGTTTCCTCCGGGTGACTGTCTGTGAGGAGTGTGGTGTGTTCTCCCTGTGTCTGCGTATGTTTCCTCCGGGTGACTGTCTGTGAGGAGTGTGGTGTGTTCTCTCTGTGTCTGCGTGGGTTTCCTCCGGGTGACTGTCTGAGAGGAGTGTGGCGTGTTCTCCCTGTGTCTGCGTATGTTTCCTCCGGGTGACTGTCTGTGAGGAGTGTGGTGTGTTCTCTCTGTGTCTGCGTGGGTTTCCTCCGGGTGACTGTCTGTGAGGAGTGTGGTGTGTTCTCTCTGTGTCTGCGTGGGTTTCCTCCGGGTGCTCTGTTTTTTTCCACAGTTCTAAAAAAAAAAAAAAAAAGCATCCGTAGGTGTGTGTGTGAGTGAATGTGTGAGTGTGTGTCGCCTTGTGAATGTCTGGTGCCCCCTCCAGGGTGTGTTCCCACCTTGTGCCGAGTGATTCCATGTAGGCTACGGACCCACCGCGACCCTGAAATGGATAAGCGCTACAGACAATGAATGAGTGAACGTTTTTCTTTGGACAGCAACCATATTGAAAACGTGTTTGATCCACATTTTAAAACACTCCTCGCCCACTGTGGAAGGAATATGTCGGTGCTGACTTTGTGAGAGAAGAGTAGCACAAGCAGTGACTTCTGTTGACAGGACCTTGATCTGATGTTTACGTGGCCCTCGTGACAAGAGACAGGAGTCTGCTCAGGTGTCGTCACTCCATGCTGAAAGTGAACCAGTGAAACTGGAGAATAATTTTGCTATTTGCATTGTCATATTTCACTGTTTTATAGACCTACAACTCCATCGCTGCAGAAGGAAGGTCCCTCCCTATATTTCCTGAGAGGAAACACCCCGAATGATAATGGCTTTGATTACCACGACCCTCAGCAATGGTCAGCAGATGCCAGTGTTGGGGCTGGGAACGTGGAAAAGTGCAGCAGGTCAGGTGTGTATGAACATGGGTCTGAAATCAATGACCGACACTGCTTCCAGAATTAACCATTAACCAGATCTAGTCACAGATTTGTGAAACTTACACTGACCTTAAATCTCATCAGACTTCACTGTCTTTGTAAATATGACCAGGTGTAGAGACCCGTCTTCTTCCCCAGTTTAATGGGGATATTTTAACATGGTGATTTTGTATAACAAGCGGGAGGAAGTCTTAGTCTCTAACCAGTTTATAGAAAAGCTGTTTAAAATTATCCACAGGTTATCACCCCCGAGAAGCTAAAGAAGCTGGAACCATGTCGATCAGATCAAAGTAAACCAGGGCTCACTCTCACATGTTTAACTTTATGGGGAGAATCTTTATTACGTAGATCAGTTCAACTTGACCCTTTAGTCCTAGTTATTAGACTGGGGGAAATAACTGTAACCCTAGGTTTTTTGACCCTAGGACCCCAAACATAAAGTACACTAATGATGCTTATCCACTGCATGGTTTTCACTCTGCTGGACTCTCTTCTCTGTTTGGTCCCTGGTTCATTTACCACTCCCACAGCTCCCTCCAGAAATGTATCTTGTCTCTAACCCCCATCTCTAAGGGGAAGAGTGGTCTTTGGAAACCACAACAACGGCGGTGGTAACGTTAAGCGGTGTTTACTCATGGTGTATCGGCGTGTTGTTGTTGTTTGGGAGTGAACACAGCTCCGTCATCAGTTCAGACAGATCAGTAGAGTTTGTTCCTTCCTTGTTGCAGCGTCCAGCTCTCGCTGGATTCTTTCATCAGCCACCGATCCAAGGAGCGTTTGAACCTCTTCAAAAGTAATTTTACGAGCTGCCGTCGTGAGTCGGATAAAAACAAACGTGATCTCTGCTGCAGCAGGAGATTTTACAGATGGAGAGTTGGTGCTGGTCGTCTGCGTTGCGTGGCGTAGAGTGACGACTCTCTCTGGACAATCAGCGCTCTGCAAGGTTTACACGCCACGGTTTAGTCCCTACTTGACTCGCTCTGAACCACGAGAGAACAGCCACTAAACAAAAACCCACTTCCAGAACCCATGTTGGCCTGCATCATGCTGAGTGTTATGGAGAGAGTGAGTTCTACGAGCTCATCAAAGCTAATGTGTGATGTTGAATTTTGTGAACATGTCTTAAAGTGACATTGTTGTTTTTTTGTCCTCCTGTCTGCCCCAGGTTTAGCACTTTACTGCCTAGAGTAGATAACACTGTGGAGACGGTAGACACTCACAGTGGATCTATGTCCCCAAACTATGAACATGAGCACTAGGTAAAGACTGAAAGAACAAGATCACGAGTAGAAGCAGGTTGCTGGACACACTCTCTGAACTCTGGGAGGAGCTTGGAGGAGAGCTGCTACTCCTTCACATTAAGAGGAGGTAGCTAAGGTGGTTTGGTTATCGGGGAAAAACTCAAGAGGAACTACAAGAGGTTGCATGGGACAGAGACCTCTGGGTTTCTTTGCCTGCCACGTTTCCACCGCAGGATCGAGCGAGAGAAGAGAACATAAGGGAGATGGGAGCAGACCCTAATACTGCTGCTGTATGAGTCTGTGACATTTCTGAATTGGTGTCTTGGTGTTTTTAGGTGAAACAAGCAGTGTTGTCTGCACTGGACTGTGGCTACAGACACATCGACTGTGCTGCGGCGTACGGTAACGAACAGGAGGTCGGACAGGCCATAGCTGACCGAGTCGGACCAGGGAAGGTAACAAACTGAGGGTGCTATCCACACAGGAGTTAATAAATCAGGCCTTTATTCATTGTGTGCAAAGTAGGAAAACACCAGTTCATCACAAGGCTTCACACACTCACCCAGTCACTGACGCACTACTCACCCGAGATGGGGAATAAGCCCCTAACCTTTAGACGCTGGTGCTGTACTGTCCCTATAGGTCAACTGCCCACAGGTGAGTGACTGGGTGAGTGTGTGAGTGACTGGGTGAGTGTGTGAAACTCAGAACTACCACGACACTGATCATGATAAAGTGGTTTCAGAATGAATGAATAAATACATGTTCGATTGGACGGGGGCTGTTTATGAACAGAAACGTTGAATAACTTTCAAACTGGAGCAGTTTTATAATAATTATTAGAAAGCTGTTAAAAGGAAATATGATGCAACACAGTCTCCTGTCCCAGGCGTTTGGAACATGCTACAGGCAACAAATTTGCATCATTACACAACTTTTAAAAAGCCTCCTTGTATCTCCACTCACTGATCATTCTCTCAGCTCCACTTCACCACAAAGGAGCACTCTGTAGCCCTCCATTCTTTATTCCCCACAGAGCAGGCGTGATTCAGGTATCAGATCATACCTGCCCTGTGGGGGTCCTGTGGGGATATTGTATCCTGTGCTGTTTGTGACATCCCAACATTTCTGGATGTGATGTTCTCTCCTCTCCAGCCGCTGAGACGAGAAGATGTATTTGTGACGTCAAAGTTGTGGAACACCCAGCACCACCCTGATGACGTGGAGGCAGCCTGTAAGAAGACTTTATCTGACCTCGGGCTTAAATTTATGGACCTGTATCTTATGAACTGGCCAATGGCATTTGAGTATGTTTTCTACATCTTTATATTACCATAATTACACAAAGAGTAATAACCTTGAGTGTTTTCAACCCTTGAGAACAGATGTCAATGCAAAAAGAAGTGAAATCTTAAACTTGCTGCTCTTGTCTGTGAACTAGGCTCAGGACAGTTTTGTACAGTACCTCCTTCCGTCCTCTAGGATTCAGTAGGGAGGTAAACTTGGACTGTGAATAAATACAAGTAGCCAAGTAGGAAGTACTGAAAAAATAGGCATGTACAAGATGAAATGTACCTCCCCCTGGTGGTCAGTGAGAGTAGCTGGTTGCAGTTGGAGGGGAGGGTAGAAAAGTGCCATCAACAGGGACAGTAGCCACCTGCAGCCCACGTGTGCTCTGGCAGATCTCACGGCATTTCACGACATGTACTACATCATATTTAAAATAATAAAGTAAATAAACTCACTCTACGAGAGATCATGGCGTTATTACTTTACACACATGGTCTTTAAGAGAGATAACTGAGACTTACATTTGAGAACTAAAAGAAACGTTTCAGTGGAGCTTCTAGCCAATGAGGATTAAGATCTGTCATCATCAGGCTGCCTCTCATCTCCCGCAGCTCCTGCAGAGCAACTGCAGTGGCTGGCTCTGGAGCAGCAGCAGCCTTGCACTCGCGAGATTATAACGCCATCATGACATACCACAGGTGCAGACGCAAGTCAGGCCAAAAAAAAAAAACAGTATTCACCACTGAAACAGACAGTGATTGGTAAATTAGTACCTGACTTCACTGATGCTTAGGGGGCTAAATGCAATCCAGCTGTATCCACAAACCCTTCTTTCTGACCTGCAGTGGAAGTAGGGATGAGAGCTTTGCTTAATGGTTCAGCTCTCTCTTGTTCTTCTCGCCCCCTACTTGGAGAGAGCATGCCATCTTTCTGTTAGAGATAACCATGGCCTCAGGACTTCACAGCCATCTACAACTCTCCAAAAGTGTCCGGATCAGAATTTGAACCAGTAATCTCCGGGACCGGGTTAGAGGCAAACTGTGTGCCACTCACAATCATGTTGTTTGGATGTTTTTTTTTGTTTTTTTTTTTTTTCCTCCAATTTTCAAGTGTGGATTTCTAAAAGGCTGAGCTGATCCTTCCTCCCAGCTCAGTAACCACTTCTGCCGTAGCACTTGAACATTAGAACGTGCACATCCACTGAAGCTAAGCAGGTTTGGGTCTGGGACAGTACTTGTAAGGGTAAGATTTTCTAAGCCCCTTTCACACAGGCACAGTCGCCCAGAAATGTTCCCAAGTTTACCCAGGTTTTAGGTGGACTTTATACTCCTGGCACCTTAGTAAAGAATCAGAGTCTCTTGTGTATCTTCTGTATGCACTGCACAGTCACCATCTCATGCCTAAAGCATGAGGCACATTTCGCACTGCAAGAGCACGTCTGACACAGATAATTTCCCACTGTACCGGAGTTCCTCCAGAGTTCCTCTAGATTAATATAAACACTCCCATCCTCTGGATGAGATCCAAAATCAAGGTCATGACACTCTGAGGTCATTAAATATCCCAGGGCATTTCCTGAAAAGAGTCAGAGTGTGACCTTAGTGTCTGGAATAATCTGACCCTGTGGTCCCGTCTGGCCTCCGCCTTCGTTAACCAGCTTACAACACCTCCAGAAGGCTCAGCAGTTAAGTCTGCCATTCCAGACCCACCCACCTCCAAGCCAGCTATACAGTCCTACCTTACCCTTTACTATCAACAACCGTAAATCCACACTGGCCTCACTGGTGACTAAGACTGTACCTAGCCCCACTGGCACCGTTAATGCATATTCAGTCCCACCATTTCTATGTGATCTTTACATGCTACACAACCAACAATCACAACAGAAGCTCTACGGTGTACTTTCCCCAAGTAATCTGTGCTCTCCTTATCCACAACCACTCACTGGGCCTTTCTGCTGTTTCTGAAAACTCCTTCACAGCTGCCCTTAGTTTCCGGCCCCTGATGCACAAGCAGGGATGTGGCAGACTTGGCTAAATATCCCCTAACACTTATCTCCACTGGTCTAACATGTGCCTGCCACCCGTATTCCCTCACCTCAGCCGCCAAGTCCACGTACTTCTGTTTTTTTTCCTTTCGAATGCTTCGAATGAACTATCCGTTTACTTTCAGAGTACAGCCCCATGTCTGGCCTCAGTGTAGTTGACACGATGCACTCTGGGACCCGCAGCTTTTTTCTTAAAACTACCATCAATTTCCAATCTCGTGCTTCACCACATCTACCAATATTTATAGCCTTCACACGATCTTGAAAACACCCCCCTCCCTTTTAGAACTGTTGAAAAGGAAGGAACAAAGTCCTGGAGATAAAACGAGGCTTATGAAATCAACACAATTTTTCTTTGTTATAGTTTATGTAGGTATTGGTTGATGCTCCCCCTACTGACGCAATGTTGAAATGGCTGTGGTGGCTTTGCTGACATTATTTTTTAATGAATTGTTCTGTAACACGGTGTCGTCTGTACTCGTGTTTTCAGGAGGGGAGTTGAGCTGATGCCCAGGAGACCTGACGGCTCTATTCGATACTCAGACACCCACTATAAAGACACATGGGCAGCCATGGAGAAACTGGTGGACCAGGGGCTGGTCAGATCCATCGGTGTGTCTAACTTTAACGCCAGACAGATTGATGATATCTTCAGTGTTGGAAAACACAAACCAGTGGTCAACCAGGTATCATTTAAAAATATCATGTACATCAGTACAGTCAGTGCCAGAGCTTTACCTCAGAGACATATGTCCATTCTCCTGGAGTGAGGACCTGAAAGTGTTGATTTAAATGAGGTCCCTCCAGATTCATCCATTTCTTCCAAACAAGATTCACCTGGAAATGACTCACCGAAACCTACCTCTAAATCAATCTTTTGCAGCAATCTGAAGACAATTCAGAAAAACATTCAGAGCATAGATCTTTTTGTGAGTTGGTGACCCCTGTGGTGGAAATATGTAACTGCACTGTGTCTGCATGGGTTTCCTCCAGGTGAAAAAACTCTGTGAGGAGTGTGGTGTGTTCTCTCTTTGTCTCTGAGGAAACCCACGCAGACACAGGGAGAGAACACACCACACTCCTCACAGACAGTCACCCGGAGGAAACCCACGCAGACAGAGAGAACACACCACACTCCTCACAGACAGTCACCCGGAGGAAACCCACGCAGACACAGAGAGAACACACCACACTCCTCGCAGACAATCACCCGGAGGAAACCCACGCAGACACAGAGAGAACACACCACACTCCTCACAGACAGGCACCCGGAGGAAACCCACGCAGACACAGAGAGAACACACCACACTCCTCACAGACAGGCACCCGGATGGGACTTGAACCCACAACCTCCAGGACCCTGGAGCTGTGTATCTGCGACACCTACCTGCTGCACCACTGTGCTGCCCATGGTCGAATTTTGCAGTTTTGAAGAAACAGTTAAGAATAGGGTTCCACACTCCTCCACCTCTGCCCGTGTAAACTGATAATTCTCCTTCTGCCTCATTTTTTAAGGTGGAGTGTCACCCGTACCTGACCCAGTCTGAGCTGCTGTCTCACTGTCGGAGTCGAGGCCTGGTTCTGACTCCCTATAGTCCACTGGGTTCCCCTGATCGACCCTGGGCCTCTTCGGAGGAGCCACTGCTGCTGGACGACGCCAGAATCGTGTCCATGGCCAAACGCTACGACAAAACCCCAGCCCAGATCATCAGGTTAGCGACATGCTAAAGGAGCACTCAATCACTGTCTCCAGTGACTCTTCTTCAGGTTATGATACAGTCATTACACTGACACCTAGTGGCCATGGTGTGTCAGAGACTCTAATGTCATGGTGTGACAGAGTACTAAATGTATTTTAAACATTACTGGACTACTAATGGACTCCAGTCCTGCAGATCTACAAAGTGCATGTTTATTAACAGTGGAGTTGATAAAATACAGAAGATTAGTGTGTGCAACTTTATTTTGGGTCTATGTATTTACTGGTCATCATTTTTAATAATGATGTATACTCTGATTAGTCATAACATTATGACCACCTCCTTGTTTCTACACTCGCTGTCCATTCTCTCAGGTCCACAAGAGCACTTCGTAGTTCTACAATTAGAACTAAAAAAAAAAAAAAAAAAAATAGACTGTAGTTCACCTGTTGCTCTGCATACCTTGTTTCCACCACCACATCCCACCTGCTCTGTGGGGGTCCTGAGCGCTGAGGAACAAGGGGAAAGGGCGTTAACAACGTATGCAGAGCAACAGACTGTAGAACTACACAGTGCTTCTGTGTGAACAGTGAGTGTAGAAACAAGGCGGTGGTTATGTTATGGTTTATATGGTGTATGTTTTACCTTTATACAGGTGGCATGTACAGAGGGGAGTCTCCTGTATTCCCAAAAGTGTCACTCCATCCAGGATTAAAGAAAATATTGAGGTAAGCTGCGGACTGGGTGATGGTTTGGAGGGTGATTCCATTTCAAAACTGACGACACCTGGACATTACCGCCCTCTGGTGGCCATTCCCAATATATCAGAAAGTCTCTCACTCTGTAAAACACAGGAAAGTGACCTATCAGTTCAGGCCATAGTGCTGCACACAGAGGAGTTTGTTCTCCGCATTTAACCCAGTCCATGCAGCGAAACACACATTTACACACACTAGTGAACACTAGGGGGCAGTGAGCACACATGCCCGGAGCAGCCCTAGCCACAGCGCCAAGGGAGCAGTTGGGGGTTAGGTGCCTTGCTCAAGGGCATTTCAGTTATGACCTGCTGGCTCTGGGGATCGAACCAGTTACACGCCCAGTTCCCTCACCACCAGGCCACGGCTGCCCCATTACTATCTACTATAGGGTTCTCATGGCTGAACGCCATTAAATCCTCACAGAAATGATGCCACAGCTAGTGGGAAGCCTTCTAATGAGAGTAGAAACTGTTTTTGGAACAAAAGCAGGTGTCCACCAAGGTTTTGGCGACTCACGTCTCTTCCTCCCTCGCTGCAGGTGTTTGATTTTGAGCTCTGTGATGAGGACATGAAGCAAATGGAGTCCTTTAACAGAAACGAGAGACTCATCATTCCCAAAACAGAGGTGAGTTCTCCACCGTTTTTTTAAGAATAAAGAGTGCTATAAAAAGATTCTGGGCGTGAGATGTGTGGCTGATTGTGTTCTCTCTCTCTCTGCAGAAGGATGGACAGAAGGTGTGGAGGGATGCCAGCCATCCTCATTTTCCTTTTCATGATGCATGACCAGCGCCAGCAGAATTAGCCCTCAGCAGAAAACACTGGAATCTGGAGTTTTCTCGTCTCTCTTCGCCCCACTCTCTTCACAAAGATTTTAAGTAATTTCAGTAGCGGTCACATGAAGGGGACTCATTCTCACACCTTTCCTCAAGTTCTGGTTCTTAATGAAAATTCTGTGAACTGCTTTGGTCAACAAACCACAAGGGTCAAACCCCACAGCCCTGTTCAGAATGCCCGCTTTCAGCACCTGTTCCTTTAAATGATAATGAGCCGCTCGCTGTTCACCCCGACCCCGAGCGCACAGCAGTGAGGAGCGAAGAGCAGAAGCTCTGGTTTTTAGCCGTTTTCACTCCGTTCTCTTTCTTCTCCGTTTTTACTCAGTGCTCTTATTTCTCCGCGCTCGTTGTGTGTTTTGCTGCGTTTAACATCGTCATAAACACGGATCCAGCACTGTGATTGGACAGACTCAGATGAGGGGGCGGGGCCATTGACATCAGAAATGGAGCAGAATCATAACTTGTTTCATCCCATGTGTTCTGACTTAGACAATACAGACAACTGACCGGGAGTGTGTGTGTGTGTGTGGGGGGGGGGTGCTTGTTCCACAGTGTGGAGGTTGGTGGGCAACAGATCTCCATATTAATGTGAACTTACACTGAACAAATTAAATACATATATTTTTCATAACCTGTCCCCATTTAACAGATTACAACTGAAACAGTTCACACATTTAAACTCATTACAAACTGTTTTGAAAAGGAAGGTGGTTTTTGTGAAAGTAAAACCTAAAATAAAAAGTTTTACACAAGCTACTTTTGCCATGTATCATTTCTCCTGCGGCTGGTTCTAGTTCCAATGGTTATTACAGGGTCCCTAAGCACGGCCTTAATCAAGAGCAGAAATGTGCAGATTCTGAGGTTTAGACCCTGCTGGGAGGAGTTTAGCCTCTGGAAATAATTGTGTGCACTACATTGCACTGCAGCATTACTCAAGTGTGACCTCTAGTGGCCAAGGTGGTGAACCACAACAACAGAGTCACTCCAGTGCCAAATACAGGTGTCCAAACAGGTTTTTCCAGGAGTTTAACTCATGCAAATATCACTGCTATACACTTTTGAAAAATCATGTTCACCATATTTTACCATTAATTTGTGCCATTCGTGAAATAAAAATATGTTCAATTTGCACCTTTAATCTAAAAGAACTTAAACAAAACTTCTCCCTGAAATGAAGAGTTTAAAGGAATGTAACCACTCCTCTTTAAAAGATCTGCAATATCCATCTCTCTCAAAGTGTATCTTGATAAATGAAGACAAGAATAACACACCATCTTCACACACACACTCCTCCAGGCTACAGCTCAGTAGAGATCTGAGGCACAGTTAAAGTTGGGCCCATTTTGTGAACTTTATTTTTACATTTTTTTTTTCAAACTTGTAATACATTATATGCTACATTCATAAAAAAATGAAGTCATTAGCAATTCTTTTTTTTTTTTATTTTCTCTTTTTATTCTTCCAACAGGCTAGCATTAAACCCCATCACTAAAGCTGCTTGTAGAGGTTGTGAAAAGTTAAGAATGAAGCCACTCTACCGTGTGTTTATTCACTTATACGCGCCCCACCCACATTACGTTAAGATCAAGGTTCTGCAATAATCATCCTTTCACAAACCGGAGCAAAATACAAGCAGCTACATGCTTTTCTCCAACAACAGAGAGGGAGGAGAGGAGGAAAAGAGGAGGATAATAAAAAAAAAAATAAAAAAAAAAAAAAGAAAGAAAACAAACAAATCCATTAAAGAAGCACAGAGTCCTAAAAATGTGGAATTTTTCGGTTGGTTTTGTTTGTACATCGTGGCCTGTGTCAGATGTGGTCACGTTTATCCGTAGAGGTCGTCGTCGTTGTCCTCGTTGAAGACGTTTCCTCCACTGCCACCAGCAGAGCCTTGGCTTGGTCCGCTTCCTGTCTGATTACTGGAGGGGAATCTGCAAGAGGAGGATTCAGTAGAAATAAGGAACCAAATAAAACCATCTGGTCTTTTTCATAGCTCTTCAGTGGCCAGCTGCACCGGCTACACACGGCCCCACGGGAAACTAAACTGCAGCTGTGTTCAAGTTTTAACGCGGCTTTAACTTATAACTTAAATGTTTACGCAATAACACACTCGAGGTTGGTGCTAGGAGGTGTGCTTATTAGTGTATTATTGTGATCATAGCACAGTTCATTATCGCCTTTTATTATTAGGATTTAAGATAAAGACCACTGTAAAAATCAACCTTCCGTGAAGTAGAACATCTCCATTCCGTCACACATTTGTTTTTTGCTCTTTTTAATGAACTCTGGATTTTTAAACTGTTCGATATTGGACCCGTCCAGGATTTCTGAACTCAGGTTCTCTCCAGGAGCCAGTCCGTGTTCACAACAAATTTCTTGGAAAACAAGGCTGCAATATTCAGAGCTGCTCTCTGTGTAAATCCGTCATGGTTTAATCACCGTTTACAGAAGATTCAGATCGTTGTTTTTTATATATTTACTTTACTTTGTTCAAAATAAGGTCCGAAAATGGAAAATGCACAGCTCTGTCTTGTAAGCGCTGGTGTCGTTGCTAGGTTATGTGTTTTGCGGAGTGATACCTGCAGGGTCGGTACTAACTGTGGTATAATTACACACACCCGTACACGTTCAGCCGTAAGAAATCTGTTTAAAAGAACGCTATCACACCCACAGCCCCCGTTTCATTAATAAAACACATTTAAAATCTCGTGTATGAGAAACCCGGCTCTGAGGACGCCACTTTAGAGTAAAACAGTGTCTTTTTTGTAATAAAAAGTATTAAAGACCTCGAGTGAAGAGGATGCAGCTCTGAGAGGAACACCAGTGTTTTCACTGTGTGTCGAGATCATGAGCGTAACATCGTATCGGTGAGTGACACTGATCGGCCACGGGGAACGAAAACATCATTCTGTGCAACAATGTCTTGATCTTACCATCCATTTATACACCACGAGTGTCTGTGGTTACACCGTAATTCAGTGTGTCACACTAACTAATCAGATTCCTTACATGAGTAAATTTCATTAAAGAGTAATTAAAAATGTTCTTTAAGCTAATTTAACTTTGCTGAGAATGAGCCGTTTCTTTCACCACTAGGTCATTACCTGAAGCTGCCAAAGCCTCTGCTTTGCTGCAGGGTCTGTGCAAACATCTCGTATTTGCGGATGTCGTTATCACTGACGGAGCGGCGGGCGAAGCGCATGGCTTCCTCAAAGTGGTCCTTTCTGATCTCAGGCACAGGGTCGTCCTCCTCCACTTCCTGAACACAGAGACAAAAACCCCACTCAAGATTAAGGCCTTCTCACAGCATTTTTATTTGAAGCACTTAAACCCACAACTAAAAGCCAGTCTGATTTTTGTAGCCACTGTTGGATTAAGCCCTGAACAATTACTGTATTAAAAACAGGAAAACATACCATTGCCGAGGGGTTGGTCTGCCTCTCGCGTTCCCGTCTGATCTCGTTTTCGATGGACTCGCGGATGGCCAGCTTACAGGCCCTCTGGCAAATTTCTGTCAAGTCGGCACCGGAGAAGCCGTTGGTCATCTTGGCTAGGAAGTCCAGGTCCACGTCCTTGAGTGAAAGAAATAAGGATCACAAAACTGCACCTCTTCCAGTTCGTTTACAATAAAGATTGCTTTGAGGAACATGAGCTGGAGCAGAACAAAGCAGGATAAAGGAATGATGCTTGTTAGGGCCATGACCCCTGCCCATGATGGGGCACTGACTAAAGACAAGTTCACGAAACTGAACATCAAAAATGGGATAAGGCTCGTGAAACTTTGATAAGTGAATGTCTCGTGTGACCTGAGTGCATAACCTGAGGGGGAAAAACACAAAAACTAGTCTTCTTGCTGATTTACCTTAGAGATGGGAGACTTCCTGAGGTTGGCCTTGAGAATAGCCATGCGAGACTTCTCGTCGGGCAGTGGGATGTAGATGAGCTGGTCCAAACGGCCGGGCCTGAGGATGGCAGGGTCAATGATGTCTGGTCTGTTAGTGGCTCCAATAATGAAGACGTTTTTCTTGCTGGACATGCCATCCATCTCGGTCAGGATCTGGTTAATGACACGATCCGCTGCTCCACCACCATCCCCCACACTCCCACCACGGGCTTTAGCGATGGAGTCCAGCTCGTCAAAGAACAGCACACAAGGCGCAGCCTGACGAGCCTTTAGAGCGAGATAACAAGGAGTCAGCCATGTCCGTCTGACACTTAACGAACAAAATAAATAACCAAGGTGATTTAAAAAGGTCCTGGGGCACCCCCTGGTGTACTTCATAATTACAGCACCCTACTGAAATCTGTGTGGAGGGGAGAGAGGGTTTCTTGGAATCCTCCAAAGTTACATAACACAGCTTCTGCAGTGCTGAGCCCAGAGCAGCAAAGACAGAGGCTCTTTCTCCCACTTGCAGGTCAGTGGAGTAAGAATTTTGAAGCTATAATTGTAATGTAAAAATACTATGTAGTGTGTGTGATCACAAGAGCAATTCTGATTTGTTTAAAATGGCTTCTCTACAGAAGAACAGTATACACTCACTGTCCATTTTATCAGCTCCACTGACCATACAGGAGAACCAGGTAGACTACAACGCTCAGGACCCACACAGAGCAGGTGTGATGTGGTGGTGGATCATTCTCAGCACTGCAGTGACACTGACGTGGTGATGGTGTGTTAGTGTGTGTTGTGCTGGTGTACAGTGGATCAGACACAGCAGTGCTGCTGGAGTTTTTAAACCCCTCAGTGTCTGGACTGAGAACAGTCCACCGAACAAAAACATCCAGCCGACAGCGTCCTGTGTCACTGATGAAGGTAGTGAGTAATGATGAAGATAAAAGTCAGGTGCTGCTAATCAGCCTGTTTACATGTTAATGATTTAAATTTGATTAAAAATGTGTAGCCTCCACTTTGAGGCCAATGGAGGTAAGGCATTGTTGAAGCTGGAGTTCAAGACTAAGGTGTTAGGGTGAAGGGAATTTTAAGATATTCGGACATATCCATTCACTGCCGTTTTGAGCTGCATCAAAAGTGCTGGGGGTGTGCAGGAATCTGCAGGTTCCTCTTACCTTGTCAAAGATCTCACGGACATTGGCCTCAGACTCTCCAAACCACATGGTGAGCAGTTCAGGTCCTTTGATGGAAATGAAGTTGGCCTGGCACTCGTTGGCAATAGCTTTAGCCAGGAGAGTTTTACCACAACCTGGTGGACCGTAGAACAACACACCCTTGGATGGAGTCATACCAAACTTAAGGAATTTGTCTGGATGCTCCACTGGGTACTGCACGACAGACAGAACAAAATGCACAAGTCATAAAAGTTAGGAGGTTTAAGACATAAATCCTATAGAAAGGTACACTCAGGAAGAAAAGCCGTTTACCTGCACAAGCTCCTGAAGTTCTCTCTTGACATCATCAAGCCCACCAATGTCCTCCCAGGTGATGTTGGGCACCTCAACCACAGTCTCGCGAAGAGCAGATGGGTTGCTCTGGCTCAGGGCCCACTACAAAGCAACACAAAGACTTAGTTATTGGCAGTAAGACAAGTTCCGTAAGCTCTAGCTTCCGACTGAACCTGAGTCTGAAGTAATAAGTCAAGAACATGTAATATCCATACCCTAAAGTCATCCATTGTGACCGCCAGAGAGTTCATGACTTCTGCATCGATGGTCTCATCCTCCAAGTCGATGAGGTCCATCTTCTTGCGGATGGCTTGAAGAGCAGCTTCTGAGCACAGAGCGGCAAGGTCAGCCCCCACATGGCCATGGGTCTCATTGGCAACCTGGAAGGAAGCAGTGATCAGTAGTTTTTATACATCATAAGCACCTCTTTGCAAATGCATCATTTCAGTGGGTTTCATTCGTGCCCTGGTTGCATTATTGCACTTTGTAACTGTGTGGTGCCTACACCACTCGCTTTGGTAACCGACTCACTTTCCACTACCACAGCTCCCACCGAGACATCACAAAACATGGGCACTAACAGGAACAGCGCGTTCCCACAACACAGCAGCGTTAACATTATATGCGTGGTGTCCTTGTTCGAGACTGAACACAGTTCCGTCATCAGTTCAGCAGTTTGTTTCTTCCTTGCTGCAGCGTTTGAACTCTTCAAAAGACTCAGGTAGACTTTGAAAGAAGTGGATAAAAACAATTGATATTTTTGCTGTAGCTGGGAGATTTTACAGACGAGAGTGTGCGCTGGACGTCTGCATTGCTCAGCGTGGAGGGACGACTCTCTTTGACCAATCAGTGCTCTGCAAGGTTTGCACATCACATATTATAATCCCTGCTTAGCTTGCTTGGAATTTAAATTTAAAAAGATCCTGTGTCTTTTTCCTTGAGAACAGTTAAGGTTTGACCAAGACGTCCAGCCAATGTACTACTATGGTCACTTCTGTTCTCCGTATCACGCGTCGCCTTAAATAATCACAAATAAGCGCAGAACTCTCGCACACACTCTCACATCTCTCTACTCAACAGCTGGTGTGCGGTGTTTTAGGCAGATCAGCTTCCATCATATCATGCAGGCGGAAGCTGTGCATTGGTGAAAGCTGATGCTAATGTCCCAGAGAAGGCTAAGTGCATTGGATTCCAGGAAAGCACTGCAGAAGTGTAACTCCCATACCTGCTCCAGGTCCACATCGTCAGCCAGCTTCATGTTCTTGGTGTGGATTTGCAGGATCTCCAGTCTGCCTGTTGCATCAGGAATGCCGATGTCCACCTCTCTGTCAAAGCGCCCTGTAAGAAGAGGGGATATTTAATTACTCTACTCTTGCTTGTTTCCCAGACAGTCACGCTAATCAGACTGAGCATGGAGTGAACTCGGGCTACTTTAAAGTCAGGGCAGCACACGGCAGGCTTCCGACTACTTAAGCTTACGCTTTGTTTGCTGGTTTTACTTGAAGCTTATTTCTGGAGGTCTAGCTCAAAATACTCTGTGATAACAGCAGAGTTCAAGCAATTTCTGACAGGCTGAGCTCTCTGTGCTAAAGTCAGACACCACAATAATGATTTTTCAGGTGAAAAACCCATGATGAGAGGAAATTACATTATTCTGTTTGTGGATGAGTCATGCAGACAAAGACAAACTACAAAGGTTCTGGCTTTGTGCAAAACCTCACAAAAGTCCAAAACACAATGTTACATTACGATCACATTATATACTCAAATTTAAATCATCAATTTCTTTCTGGGACGGCATGGTGGAGCAGCAGGTAGTGTCTCTGTCAGAGCTCCAGGGTCCTGGAGGTTGTGGGTTCAAGTGTCTGAGGAGTGTGGTGTGTTCTCCCTGCGTCTGCGTGGGTTTCCTCCGGGTGATTGTCTGTGAGGAGTGTGGTGTGTTCTCCCTGTGTCTGCGTGGGTTTCCTCCGGGTGACTGTCTGTGAGGAGTGTGGTGTGTTCTCCCTGTTTCTGCGTGGGTTTCCTCCGGGTGACTGTCTGTGAGGAGTGTGGTGTGTTCTCCCTGTTTCTGCATGGGTTTCCTCCGGGTGACTGTCTGAGAGGAGTGTGATGTGTTCTCCCTGTGTCTGTGTGGGTTTCCTCCGGGTGCTCCAGTTTCCTCCCACACTCCAAAAACACACATTGGTATGTGGATTGGAGACCTTAAAAGTGTCCGTAGGTGCGAGTGTCGCGTCGCCCTGTGAAGGACTGGTGCCCCCTCCAGGGTGTGTTCCCACCTTGCACCCAGTGATTCTGGGCAGGCTCCGGACCCATTCAATCCGGAGCCAATTTCTGTGGCAGTTACTGCACGATCGTAGCCCAAGCATTCTGAAGTGAGCAAGTTGCTAAAGACATTCATCCATTCTAGGAAACCATAATCAGAAAATTTAATAATCTGTTCGGGGCAGTGGCAGCCTGTATTATCAAAAACAACACGTGAAGGACTTTTACCTTTTATGAGAGACTGAGTTAGATCAATCATAGGCAACCAAACACTTTATATAACAGCCACAACTAAACGACAGGCTGGCTTTCAACATTCGGTACTCAAAATTAAAGCTAGATCGTCATCTTGTTTATTAAAACAGACCATGAACAGAACATGATCAGGGGGAAAATAAAGTTAAAGACACAAAAGTCAGTAGAAAAGTCACCAGACCTAATGTTAAAAGCATTTCCCAGTAAATTATTAACCTTGCTCTGAGGATATCGGACGACGCATCCCACCCACATTTGCTCCTTCGGATGCAGGTTTCAATTGACCAAAATAAACTGCCAAGTTCATCATTTGGGCCATGGGCCAATCAATTCACGAGTGTAGGTGTTCATTTATTGGTGTTGTGTGTTAATATTTAATGTGGCTTTTTCTGTGTGCAACACATTCCCTTAAGGGAAATAAAGTTTTCTGTCATAGTGGCTTTTAATAATACAGTAACAGTGCTTTAGCAGCTGAGAAAATCTACAAATGCAGAGTCTGATATCAGTTAGGATGTTGTGAAAGTTCCCCCTCACTCGATGACAATAGGCACTCTCATCAAATGTGAACTGTTTATATATATATATATATATATATATATATATATATATTTAAAAAAAAAAAAAAAAAAAAAAAAAAAAAACCAACCCTGTGCTGCAGAAACTCACCAAATCGCCTGAGAGCCGGGTCGATGCTGTTGGGTCTGTTGGTGGCTGCCATGACGATGACGTGAGCCCTCTGCTTCAGGCCGTCCATCAGAGTGAGCAGCTGAGACACGATGCGCCTCTCCACCTCACCGTGAGTCTGCGGAGGGAGAAACAGATTACAGCACTGCAGACACTCATTTCAGAATACATTACACACAACACAGCAGTTACCAAAGGGACCCAATTATCTCTGAGTGAATACATAAGCGAGCTACACAACCAAATATCTGTGGAAAGGTGTGAAATGGAATGTAGATGCAACTTGATTAAGCCTTCAAGAACACCAGAGGAAATATTTTTATTGAGGTTTGACGCTTGAACACTTTAGTACAAGATTACGAGTCATTTATTGTTACAGCATTCTGCTGAAATCAGGGTTTAATGGTTTCCTACCCTCCTCCAAGTTATAGGTAAAGTTCCTGAAGTGCTGAGCCCAGAGTGGCAAAAACAGGGTCTCTGTTCTGTATTAAAGCTCAGTGGAGCTTCACCATGGTTTTAAAAGCTATTGTTGTATGATGAAAATACTAACAAGTGATCATTTAAACCTCTCCCTGTAAAACTTTGAGATACATTAAGTTAAAATTTTCTTAAACCACTTGATCCATTTCAGGATGACGGTGGCAAAAGGGCTAGTAAAGAAACCCCAGACATCTCTGCCCCCATGACCTCTCCTAGCCATTTGAAGGGGACCCTAGGTGTTCCTAGGCCAGTTGCTGGAAAGTGACCTGAATACCTCCACAGCAGGTGTCCAGGGGGTATTATCCACAGCAACGCAGAGCTCCTCTCGGATTTTAGAGCTCTTCACCTGACCTTCGAGTGTGCCCTCAGCAGTTCACCAAATGTATTATGTATCGGCAATTATACTCTATTAACGATTTATTATTCAATCCCAGCAACAAACTGTGTAAAATTAAGCACATGGACAGTCTCCCACCTTCTCTCTCTTTGGAGCAATAGCATCCAGTTCATCAATAAAGATGATGGCAGGGGCGTTCTTCTCTGCTTCTTCAAAAGCCTTGCGCAGGTTGCTCTCTGACTCTCCAGCCAATTTACTCATGATTTCAGGACCTGTGGGATTAAAGGTAATGCCACGATAAAACGGCATGTTTATATGCAGTGCCATTCCATAAAGCCATAAAGGAAATATAACCCTCAGTTTATTAAAGCAGCACATTTAATTTCCCCTCACCATTGATAAGGAAAAAGAAGGCTCCAGTTTCATTTGCGACAGCACGAGCAATTAGTGTCTTTCCAGTTCCTGGGGGTCCATAGAGCAGAATGCCACGTGGAGGCTGAATAACAAAAAAAAAAATCAAGGTTATACCACAAGGTTACGCCTCACTCAACAGGTCCGCCATTTCACGCTCAACGTAACAAGGAGTAACCACTTACCTTCACACCGATGGCCTTAAAGAGAGCTGGATGCCTGAGCGGGAGCTCCACCATTTCTTTGATCTGGGCCAGCTGCTTCCTGACACCTCCAATGTCATCATAGCCCACTTCATTCAGAGATTCCTCCTCATCCTGTCAGTAGGAATCACATTTGATTAACATGAGAATAAAGCAGAGCCGCACAATAATAAAGTGTCGCTGGCCTATACCAGGGTGACAGCAGGGAAGACTGCAAAATGCCTCTAGCTAATGCCTGAACATCCAAAATCTCGAGGAAATAAAGCATAGACGATCAAATAAAGATGATGCATGACCACGCTTCACCTTATTATATAAAGAGCAAGCTAATGTACAGGAATAGATACCGGGTCATTCACCCTTAATAAACCATACTCAAAATACACCACTTCTGACATCCCATACACAGCAAGGGGCAAATGTATATCCTCACTGTCCAATTAAAAACATGCATCTCCCAAAATAGTAACAGGAGAAAGCCTTAACTTTCAGTGGATATCAATGTATAAAGATTTAATTTCAAGTAATTTGAGCATTTCTATTGTTCCGTTTGTCATGGAGCTGTACACAGTGTGAAGGACAGCTATGTTCAAACGAAGTATTAAACTAAACACGGACAGCAACAATATATTTACATTGACATCATACATACCAGAGTGTAAATTATATACATTTAAAGCAACTGTCCACACATTTTCTTACTTCTCATTTCAGCATCATTGGATCATTGAAAAGCACTTTATAAATGTCATAATTACCGTTATTACTATAATCATTTTATTAATAATAACCACCATTATCTCATTTATCAACAGTTATCTCAAAGTTTAATGATTATTAGTTTCTGAAGGAGCCCAGAGAATAATGTGGGCTTCTGAACCGAGTTGTGTCCATATAATATTCATCCCTGAGTAAAGATTCACACTAGCTGTGACGTCTGTGTTATTCTCAAACAGCAAAAAAATACAAAGCACTAGAAGTGCCTATAGTCACCAAGAATAATTATAATATCCAAGCAATTACTTGAGTTCTTATTAGTAGTCGGGGGCTTCTCTGCACAAATGCCACTCACCACCAGACCGTCCGACACCTTGAACAACAGTTCCGACGGCCAGGAGTCAATCGTTTGAAAGCAAAAATCGATGAGCATGCAGTAATTAACATAAATGTACATTTTTGTGCAATAGACTCAGAGATTTCAGTGGAAAAACAATCACTCTGGACACATGGACTTCTGTTTCTTAAACTCAGGATTTAAATAATAATAAAAAAAAAATATCTTCCCATAGTCTACTTCCAATTTTCTTGTGTTGTATTTTAGTGGGCGGAGCTAACATTGGCTCAGATGGCATCAGGTATGTCACAGAACCAGACAGAAATAGCAACATGCTGAAATCATTCACCTCGATAAACATGCTGCCTTCCAGCACACTCCGTCTCTAAAGCCCTGCCTGGAGTACAGGAGTTTATCACAGGGACGGCTGTAATGTAACATTTCACACATCTCCTCAGTAATGAAACTCTTCCACTGGGACAACATTATAATTACTACAAGACGAGGGACTTTTCTGAAACATCCTTAAAGCCTTTAAGTATCCACAGGGAACCTTATGAAGAAGTGCTATCACCAAGGAGCAGGGGAGCAGGGTTTAGGCAAATGCTGCAACTCTGCAAAACCTGGGAGGGACTTCAGCGCAACCAAGAAAACTCATAATTTAAGTCCCCTTATGGATAGTTGTGTCTATAAATGTGATCTACACTCGACACAAACCTCTCGCTTGATAGGTTCTCCTTCACAGTGAATGACGGTGTCTGGAGCCACGATACAGTAGGGACTTGGGTCAGTCTCCACCACTTTAAACTCCACAGCACGCATGCCTCCTCTCACCAGGAAGATATCACCTGTGGAGAAGAATCAGCAGGGTTGCACCCGTTTACCTTGAGAGACATTAAAGATCCTGGGTTACTGTGATACAACCTTTAGAAGCTGATACTTGAAAAACTATTTATCACAGAGGAAATTAAACAGACTTCTTTTTTAAACAATTTCTAAAAGGTTTGTTTACCCTGAAGTTTTAGTCTAATTTTAAAAGGAATTGGGTTTGTGCCACAAATGATCAAAAAAAAGATCCCCTTCTGACTTGTTACATGCGGTTCTGACAAAGTGGAGCCCCACTGACTAATGTTTGAGTGACAGCTCTGAGCCCCAGACCAAATAAGAAGACTTGCTGCAATGAACAATATCTGGGGGCAAAAGGTCACACAGCAGGGGAGAGGAGGGAATAAAAAGATTAACAAAAAGTGCTAGAAGTGTAACCACAAAACCAACTAGTATTTATTTATTTTTTTTTAGCAAAATCTGATTTCATAAATTCTCCCCTGTATTCAGTCATCTCTAACTGCACCTTTTATATGAGTGAGCACATGCAACATCACAGCAGAGCTGAACTCAGAGAAAGCAAAGTGTCCAGATCTGTCACATCAGCTAACAGACAGTCGACAGTGATTGGGAGGGAGGGGGCTGTCCTACCCACACAGAAGGCAAAGGCCAACTGTGCTCCTTAGGACTCTCCGCCTCAGACATCTCTTAGATTCAAACAGACTACCTCCTGGTGATGTGCTCTAACCTATATTTTGAAGCTAGAACACTTTGTAAGTGTTTACCTTTGCGGATTGGCCTGTACGCCTCAAGAAAATATGGCTTGAGGTACACCTCAAATAAGTTTCCGGTGATCCCTTCCACTGTGTCATCAATGGGCAGAACATGGATGCGTTTCCCATACTTCACATCTGGGCAGGGCTGAATGCTGCAAACAGAATGATTTAGAAAAGTGGTTCAGTGCATGCAATCAGCACCAGGCATAGGGACAAGTTGTGGCTCTTTATCCAGCCCAGTTCATTCATTTTGGGGGTTTCAAAAATAATATTTTGGACCATAATAGGTCTTTCGTAAATCGCCTCTACACACCATTTCTTCCAACCAGGAAATCAACGTTGTAAGTGACATCTTCCTTCCTCTTGGTTACTCTCTTTCCTACCGTCAATCATATTACAATAACTATCAAAAAACAACCTCGCTAAGAGCTTATGACCTCAGACTGAGTTTGGTTTGAAGGTAAAGTTGTCAGTCTTTCTGCTCAGAACCTGCTTTAAAGTAAAAGAAAAGACAAAGTGTTGTTTATCTGTTATTGATTACTCAACTGATTCTTTTACACTGTGCCTTAAGGCGCTACACTAAGTATAAAGTGGTCTGTAACTCCAAACGAGTCTGACACAGGAACCAACTGTAATAAGACAAGGTAATTAACGGGTTACCTGATGACATCTCCAAGGCGAACCCGAAGATTGTTGCGGACCACCCTGTTCATGCGCACCTTCTCATCAGAGCAGGTGTCGTCGGACAGCACGATGCACACAGTTTCCCTCCTTTTCTTTCCCTTTAGCAGCACGGTGTCCCCTCTAAAAAGCTGAAGCTCGTCCATCTTCGCCTGTGTGTGTCAGATATGAACTGTTAGGGCTTATCCTCTTGGACTGAACAAAAAAAAGAATTACTACAAGGTTCTGAGCTTTTCTGTTCAGTGTGGAAACATGAGGGAACACAAGAGGGGAGTGCGAGGGACAAATGGAGGCACATTGTTATAATTTATAAATCATTTTGGAAGCAAATGTGTTACTTCCACGTAACTGCTGAACAGAACAGAATCCACACTGACTGATCTCACACTAATCACCTCCTAACAGACTGTTCACCTGAAATTCTGCAAAAACATGAATAACTGATACAAGCTCTTAAAATGTGTCCTCCAACTCCTCACTCTCTGACACGGCACTTATAACAAGTGGAGAACAAAAACACCCCAAAAAACAGACCTAGACTATGGAGGTCATACCTGAGAGAGGGACACCACACTGTTGTCTTCATTAATGGACTCATCAACAATCAGCCTGTTAGGTCTGTTCTTTTGCTTCAGAATGGCAGTAGAAAGATCATCATTTTTGGATCTGTGTAAAATTAAGAGGCGGAAAGTGGAGGGAAAAAAAAGCTCAAAAATTATAAGTCATCAATAAAATGAAGCCTGTTTCTCAAATATAAATACACACATTTACCTTCAGTAACACATCTTCAGCCATTAAACTACTTATTACTGATCATAAAATAGAGCTTTAAAGAACAGAGGTTTAAAACACTCCCTAAATTCAACAGCTGTAACAATTTGTTCTCTCAATTTAATAAACCCTCTGTTTAATAAAAATCACCACACAGTTTGACAAAGTGGTCCAAGAATAACGACCGGTGTCTGATTGGAGCGAGTGATGCTTTATTGAGGAAAATAATTAATAAATAAATGAGCTACGTTAGCTAAACTGAGGGAATTATGTAATAGTGAAATCATTTTATTTTTAAAAGCTTTAAATCAATTTCCTCCCCCTCGCCATATTAGGGGCTCTGTACTACACTGAGAAAGTTTCTCATGTTTTATTTGTGGTGGTGGCTCATAGGAAGATAGTGAACTGAGCCCTATGTGAAGCTCTAATGAAGCAGCACAGGCTGTTTTACATCTTATCCTGTGTATAATTACAAATTGTATGGCTTCAGTAAAGACAGGACAACACAAAACTGAGGACCTGTCCATGTCCCTTCATGAGACACATTTGTTATTATGACGTGCCTACGTACAGTGAACAGTGTTTGTTGGGTGGAGATCATTAGGAGATGTTAAGGGCAAAGCAAGTCATAAGTGAATCTCAGGGACTTTACTAAACGTCTGTGCACAAGTGGCTTATAAATATAAATAGTCGTTAGCAGGAAATCACATTCCTGAGAAGTCGAAAGTGAAAGGTATGTCGGTAACTCAGTAAACACGTCGCTGCTTTGAGAACATTGTTGTTTAAAGGGGACAAATCCCGAGTTAAGTCAGTATTGAGGGTTATCTAACCAGATGTTGCTCTAACGTTTGAGCCTCTAGAGCTTTCTAGAGAAGACGGTGGAGGTCCGGGGCGAGAGGCGGCGCTATCCTGCTTCTCACAAACGTTAAATTAGCGTACATTAAAATGGACAGACCTAAAGCTTGGATAGGTTTATATTGTATGTCTACTTTCGCAGCTCTAACCGCTTACAAACCACTCAGAGGAACGGGTTTCGTGTGTTTTTTAAAAAGGCCACAACGGGCTCCATGAGTCCATAAGGATAACATTAGCCCCTGTGCTAGAGTTAGACACAGAATTAGACCAGCCTAATTTAACGGTAACGAAAAACTGAAGTGCTTATATGTTGTTCATCCCTCTAACACAATCCCTCGACACACAGAGGGACTAGTGTCCAGCTAAATTCCAGTTACATCATTATATGAGCTCGGACAGATGACCGAATGACACAGCAAATGCACCGACATCGCGCTAGCAATAACAATAACAAGCTAACGAGCAGAAATTACGCTTCAGCCCCAAACTGCGCTTATTCCCGCTTCTAAACCGCTTCAAAACATTTACTAGAATAAATCTGGTTTATATTATAAAGTCTAATCCTACACAAAACGAGCTGCGAACACGAAAAGCAGAGGTCTTAAAAACAGACTCTACGGCGTTAGCCAGCTAGCTCTTATCAGCGAGTCATTTAAATGGAGTCGGTTCACAGAATCAATTCATTTGGCTCTTTTGGTTATGACTTGGTACTTCTAAACTTTGAGCTTTCTGGAAAACCCTGAGCTGATGCTGGTTTTATAAGTTGTTCATAAAAGATGAAATATATTATTTTATTACTATTATTTTACCAGTTGTATTATACAAAACACTGACTGGTGAATTGTGCATCAGAGGCCACCTATTCTCTGTAATATGTATATTCTGTACCATTTGGAAAAAGGAATTCAATGTAAAGCATGGCGATATAGCAAAAACTTAACAATACATAACTTTTTAAACTTATAAATCACCATGTCCTTGGTTTGATAGCAGTTTTAATTTGATTCAGCATTAAATAAAGAACCAATATAATTATTCACCATTTTTCACACTTTAAATCAAACATTCACTTTGTGAGAGATCGAGGATGTAGGTGTAAGTATTAATTATGGATAAGAAGTCTCATAAGATGCACTTTGAATAAAAGTGTCACTGTATCAGTGGGCAATGTGCAGATTTGACAGTTAATCTAGCTGTAACTTCTATTTGGAGGTGAACACACTGGAATCATAACCAGCATGGCATATTAAAAGGCACCATGTCAATGACACATAGCACTGAACAGCGCCCCCTTGTGAAGCACTTGGTTAAAGCCGAGTGAGTATATGAGTTACTACCCCTTTAAATGAGATACTTCACACCAAAGAAACATTTAATGCTCTTAGTTCAAATGGGGCTCCATTATACATTTTTCATCTGACTCCCCTTAAAAAAAAAAAAAAAAAAAAAGACACCCTTCTGTGAAAATCAAGTGTTAAAATGTGTCTGTGTGCTGTTTACACACTACAAATGTGTGTCATGAGTGAAATAAGCAGCCAGCATCAAGGCTGGGCATTTCCATTGTGAAACTGAAGTCTATAAAAGTCTTATACATGTAAATTCAGACAGACAAGGTTTGAACCATTATTAAACCAAGAAACCAATCCTGTCAAGTAGGCTTTTAAAGACAGATGCGAGGACTCGTTCACAACTCATAGATTGTGCGCTGAATGGAGGCCCAGGTGTAGTTATCCAAGCTACTTTTAAAGACATAATGGGATTTTTCTATATCTTTCATTCTGAACAGATATCAATCATTAAGGGTTTGATTAAAAGTATCATCGGCGTGTCGACTCAACATTAAAAAAAAAAAAAAAAGAGTCGGCTCAAAGTGCCGATTCGTTCGCTAACGAAACATCCCTAACAGCTAAGCTAGTAGTGTAACTACAAATTAAAAAAAAAATAAATAAAGTTTAAATATTAAACTATATTCCTTCAAATTACGTGACTTACATTAAGTCAGCTGTCTGATGAGAAGCTTTGAGATTATACAAATGACTCTTTCAGGGGCAATGAGGCTGAAAATTGGCTTCACATTCGCCAGCTTCTTGTTTCGAATTATCCGTTCCACCTTAAATAGTGCCAATGAAGCGTTAATTGGTGCGTGATTTAAGGTGGAACGGAAGAATTCGGATAGACGGAGCCAAGTTCAACTCGGTGTTGATGCCGGTAGGCCAAAGCCAGAATGACTCAGTTAGCAGGCAGCTAACGAGCCAATATCACAATAAATTACACAGCTTTTATGATTGTTTGAAGAGAAAGGGTACGTCGAAAACCAAAGAGAAAAGGATTAACGTTATATATGTTAATTTGTTGACGCCGCGTTGAGGGTAAATTCGTTTTAATCTCCGTTAAACATCACCAAACTGTCACGAACCCTATTCCGCGATGGTGGCCACTAAAGCTCTAAACTCCGAGATAAAAAATACATATACTAACACCCTTGTTAAAAAATAGAGATGCTGTACTTACTCTCCACCCGAAGCCATGTTTCTCCCCCCTCAAAATGATATAAATAAGAGCGTATAAAGAGCTACTTTCTCCGCCAACGGACTTCAACCTGCTTCACCTCCGCACTGAGTTTCAAACGGCAGCTCAGCTTGCTAACATCTTCTGCGGAGAAACCAACGGCCCGCCCACCGACCGATCAACCAATCAGAGCGAGGAACGGAGCTCCACTTGCGATGCTCCAGACAATCAGAACAAGCAACGGAGCTCTCTGAGTACCAATCCGACCAATTAGAGGCGACATCCTTGGCGAAGAAGAAAGTCCCAGTTTAAAGGTTTCAGAGTCAGGATTTAAAGAAGACGTGACACCATTTTATCAGCTTTACTGACCATACAAGAGCACTTTGTAGTTCTACAATAACAAACCGTAGTCTATCTGTTGCCCTGCATACTTTATCAGACCCCTTTTACCGTTTTTCAGCTTAGGACCCCCACTGAGCAGGTATGATTTGGGAGGTGAATCTTTCTGAGCACTTCAGTGACACTGACTTTGTGCTGATAAGAGTGGATCAGACACAGCAGTGTTGCTGGAGTTTTTTAAACAATAGTCCACCAATTCAGCATCTTGCTATAGGCAGCATCCTGCGTCCAATGATGAAGGACTAAAGGACAACCAACACAAACTGTGCAGCGATAGAGGAGCTGCTGTGTCTGATGGAAAATGAAGTGTTTAAACTGCTGCTCCAGCAGCACTCGTGTGTCTGATCCACTCTACACCAGCACAACACTCACTAACACACCACCACCACATAAGTGTCGCTGCAGCGCTGAGAATGATCCACCACCACATCACACCTGCTCTGTGGGGGTCCTGAGTGAACAAGGTGAAAGGGGCTAAAAAGAATATGCAAAGCCACAGATGGACTACTGAGTGTAATATTTCATGTACAATCATTTAGTAAGGAAGTTTCTCATGATTGTAACTATTTAGTTTGAAACGAGAATCATTGTCATTATTATGACTTACTAACTTGCTAATTAACCCCCATAGCAACGTTATAATGGGTCAGAAAACAGATTTTACAGTACGATAAAACAGGACCAAATATCTGTCAGGAAAACATCTTTCATACAAATGTTTATTTCTCCAGTATTTACAGCAGACAAAACAACAGAAAAAGTGCATGTGTAACCAGAATAGACAGGAGAACATTCAGAGGCAACACAGATAACGGACTGTTCATATGTTTCACGTCTGTGTTTTTACATCACAGCTACAAGTGAAGTCCTCCAGTTTCTTATTGAGGCTGCTGTGGTCCAGGTGCATGGCATCCTCTTTCCATGCCTGGAGATAGAGGGGCAGGTCTCTGAAACAAAAACTCAAGGAGTTATTTATCTTTAAAAAACAGAGACATTTACATTGTACTATATATTCATCTGTAGAACTAATCTGATTCAGTAGCTTACACTAGTGTGACTGAATCTGAGGAACTGCTGGTTTGTTTCCACACGGCAGCTGCCTCCTCTTTACGGTCCAGCCTCCACAAAATCTCAACCAGCCACATCTGAGTGTTCCTACCCCCTGTAAACAAAAGAAGTGTTGAGTTTACCTGCACAGGGAGAGAAATCGCTGTGTTGTTTCATCTTGTCTTCACTTGTGGAAACAGGGGTACAGCGTGTCCCATTTAAATAAGTGTAATTTGTCACCATTTCACAGTTGAAGTGCTAAAATAAGCATTTAGTGTTTAGAGTTTTCTGGGAATCAGTAATCAGAGGAAAAGTAAACCCATTAATCAGTCACAATCCAGATCTCTTTATCGGATTTAACATTTAATGACTCCAAACTGATCTAAGAAATCAGAGTGACCAACACACTGTAGACAGACACTTTGTCATTCACATTTACACTGTACAGTGCACAGTAATGGGTTAACGGGTTATCATTTATAAACTGGAATCTAATGAAGCTATTGCTGGAGTTGTATGTAACGACACTCAACTTTTAATTGTGCTGAGGTTAACAAACAGACTAAAGGCTTAATCTTATCTCAGAAAGGAAACTTATAAACACCCATCCAAACGGAAGTCATATAATCCGGGTTGTAATTGCTGGTATCTAAAGCAAAACTGAATGTAACACATGGAGACGGCACTGAAATATGACAGGAGTTACATTACAGTGGACTGTCAGGTGTATGTTACAGCAGTGAAAAATTAGTCAGCAGCTTGAACACCTGGAGAAGACTGAAGACTGAGCTGGAAGTCCCTCAGAGCCTCTTTCAACTGGCCTCTCTCTGCAAAACACAATCCTCTGCCTCCGAGTGTCTGCCCCTTCAGAACCTCCAGGGTCCTCACTTTATTTTTATGATCTGCTGCCTCTCCTGGAGTGTGCACTGTCCAGTCTGAAAGAGGAGAATACCAATCCAGATTATTTAAAAACTCCAGCAGCACTGCTGTGTCTGATCCACTCTACACCAGCACAACACACACTAACACACCACCACCACGTCAGTGTCACTGCAGAGCTGAGAATGATCCACCACCACATCACACCTGCTCTGTGGGGGTCCTGAGGGACTTGCAACATGTAGTATATGTTTAAGTGAGTACATATGAGTGAACTGGCAACGCAAATGTGTCCATGTGAGTGTATGAGTGAATGTGAGAGTGTGTGTCACCCTGTGAAGGAGTGGCACCCCTTCCGGGTCGGCTCCAGACCCGCCACGACCCTGAACTGGATAAGCTCTTACAGACAATTAATGAATGAATGAGTGAGTGAGTTTTACGCTGTTTTATGAACTTTACATCTAAAAGCATATTTGTTAAAATCAGATCTAAATACTGTGGCTCTGTTGCAATATTTTGAACTTAAGTGTTAAGAGCAGAGAAGAGAAATGGAGCTGATGGGAGACAATAAATACTGACCTTCCTGTTTCACAAACACTTTCACCAGTTGATTGATGGCTCTGTAAATGTAGGACAACAGAAAAGAGTTTCAGGTGAGAGCACTGAAATAAACAGTCTGCAAGATCAGTGTGCTGGACCTGGTAAAATGTGCTGCACCTGGTGAAACTGCTCAGTGCCTCTTTCGTGTCTTTGAGCTGTAGATGTGCATGTCCTTGGAGGAAGTAAGCTGCTCCAGACCAGAGCACACAGTCCAGCTTGTCCCCCACAGGATCAGACTCCAGGTTCATAGTAGTGTGTCCCAGACGGTCACACGGCTCAAGGAGAAGTCTCTCTGGGACAAGGTCTGCTGTCTTGGCAATGACCTCATCACAAATAGCAAGAACATCCCAAGACCTTTGGGCTTTTAACATTGCAAATGCTGCTTCTAGGTAGACGACTGGGATTCTTGGGAAAGGCAGGTCATCGCTTGTAGAAACCTGCATCACACAAATAAACAAAGGTGATTAGGGTCTGTGAGTGGAGTCGGACTCTGCGCTGGTTTTTGGGGCCTGATGGCTTCAGTGTTCACAGAGACAGAGGAGGTGAAATGTACTTTACAACAAAGGTTGGTCGACACCCCTCATAACTAAACAACTGGGGCTAATATATAGGGCACCCACTATGTCCACAGGCGCTCAGACACAGTGCTCTGGTAATGGAACAAGGTGATCTGCAGTAACTGTACAAGCCTCTAACGTTGCCAGGCTCAATAACCAAATTTGAGAGGTGCTACACCAGTGGTTCTCAAACTGTGGTGTGAAGCAGCGAGTGGTAGGATGCCAGATGACCTTAAAAAAATTACTATTTAAATTAATTAATAACTGAACATTTGCAACTGAGAAATGTTCACGTGTAAACTACATAATGTTTTACGGTTTTTATAATTAAGCTTTAATAATAACTGTGTTTAAAAATAAATAAATACAACACGGGCTACAGTAGTTCAGTCTGTAAGAGAAGGGCTGCTGCAGCGTTCCCCCGCTTCTTATTTCCAGGGAGGGAACGCGATCTCCCAGTGTTTGTGAAAAACGTCTAAAGAAAGCCCAGTTTCAGCTTATTACTGAACCCTAGCAAAGGCTAGAGACAGACGTGAGTGATTAGGACTTTACTGCAAAAAGGGCAAAGTGAAAACGAGAAAATCAAACCGAGACCAACCCAGCGACGTACTCCTCAGCCCCATTAATTAATTAATTCATTATCTGTAACCCTTATCCAGCTCAGGGTCGCGGTGTGTCCAGAGCCTACTTGGAATCATTGGGCACAAGGCGGGAATACACCCTGGAGGGGGCGCCAGTCCTTCACAGGGCAACACACACTCACACATTCACACCTACGGACACTTTTGAGTCACCAATCCACCTACCACCATGTGTTTTTGGACAGTCACCCAGAGGAAACCCACGCAGACACAGAGAGAACACACCACACTCCTCACAGACAGTCACCCAAAGGAAACCCACGCAGACACAGGGAGAACACACCGGAGGAAACTGTCTGCGAGGAGTGTGGTGTGTTCTCCCTGTGTCTGCGTGGATTTCCTCCGGGTGCTCCGGTTTCCTCCCACAGTCCAAAAACAGATAATGGATGAATGAATGAATAATTTATTATTTTTTGTTTAAGCAAATTATTTATAAAACTGTAGGAATGTTTTATTAAACTCTAAATAAGAATGTTTTCACACCAAACCACTGAATACCTATGGATACATCATAAAGGCTTAATGTAGACACTGACAGCACGTCTATTCATGAGCTTACAATTCATATTCCTACTCACACAGGGTCTGGCGTCCGACTGTAAACAGGCCAAGAGGTCAAGATAAAACTCTGCAGCTTCTGAATTCCTGTTAAAGAAAAAAAAGCACATTGGCGAATAACCAGCTGTTCCTCGATTAACTCATCAGTATAAACAGATCAGTCTCTTCCAGATGTGTCTGACTGTAATCTTACCTGTCACTGTGAACACATCTGTGTGCCAGAGTGTGGAGTATCAGAAGAGGTGAGGGGGTTTGGCTAATGGAAGCCATTTTTTCACTCCCAAGCAGCCTGTCAAGGGATATGAGGGGGGGTGGTGGTCTTGATGAGTCTCTCTCAGAGCGCAATAACACAGCCTGTGAACAGTACACAAGAAGAACACAGTCACTTTTCTTTTCCTACTGAACTGAGCAGGGATTCATGATTCATGGGAAAGTGCTGTTCCAGTGTTCCAGGTGCAGCACTCCACCTGCACACATTTTTCCAGCCAGTCCAGGGGATTTAAATGAAGCCCACTTCTCTCAATTATAGACCACAACTGTTAGGTATTTATAAAGTGAGCTCTGACTATAGTTCATTCATTCATTCATTCATTTATTCATTCATTCATTCTCTGTAACACTTATCCAGTTTAGGGTCACGGTGGGTCCAGAGCCTACCTGGAATCATTGGACGCAAGGCGGGAACACACCCTGGAGGGGGCGCCAGTCCTTCACAGGGCAACACACACTCACACATTCACTCACACACTCGCACCTACGGACACTTTTGAGTCACCAATCCACCTACCAACGTGTGTTTTTGGACTGTGGGAGGAAACCGGAGCACCCGGAGGAAACCCACACAGACACAGGGAGAACACACAACACTCCTCACAGACAGTCACCCGGAGGAAACCCACACAGACACAGGGAGAACACACAACACTCCTCACAGACAGTCACCCGGAGGAAACCCACGCAGACACAGGGAGAACACACCACACTCCTCACAGACAGTCACCCGGAGGAAACCCACACAGACACAGGGAGAACACACCACACTCCTCACAGACAGTCACCCGGAGGAAACCCACGTGGACACAGAGAGAACACACCACACTCCTCACAGACAGTCACCCGGAGGAAACCCACGCGGACACAGAGAGAACACACCACACTCCTCACAGACAGTCACCCGGAGCGAGAATCAAACCCACAACCACCACTCCCTGGAGCTGTGTGACTGCGACACTAACCTGCTGCCCCACTGTGCTGCCCTCGGACTATAGTCCGTACCGGAAATAAACCCGAGTGATCTTGATGTAATCAGCAGATTTTAAAATGTGTACAAAAACAGGCAATAAGAAAAATATTCACTGGCTGTATCTCTGAAATGGGCTTCAGAACCGACTGTAAAAGGTCACAATATGTTTGAATCTCAGTAAAAATAGTACAGTTCACTAGAGTGAGAATCTACAGCGATTAGGGGTGGGCGATATTGCCCTAAAATAATATCATGATATTTCAGGGTATTCTGGTGATAATTATATTTCTTGGTGATTGTAAAAAACATATATAAAATATTAATAATCCATTTCCAAACCACCTCCACACGACTGAAGTCACTCGTCTTTTGGAGCAGAGTTCTATGTGTAAATGACTCGTGCAATGAAGGTATGCCATATTACGAGTAACTGCATGACATCATTACATAAAAAGTCAGAATATCATGCTGCGATATTATTGCGCATGATACAATAAGGCACAGCCCTAACAGCGATACAGAATTAGCTCGTGGTGACGTGTGTGTCACAAACACTCCTTCACCTTAAATGTTGATGTCCCTAAGTGACATGTGCTGAACATCCTGGGTGTAGTCACATGACAGTGTGTGAGTGTGTGTGTGAGTGTGTGTATGCATGGCTTTATTTACAGCGTGGCGGTGTGCTTCATGAGGACATGGAGATCACAGAAATGCTCATTTTAAAAGTATACTTTTGTTTCTAAAATGTGCGTTCCAACGTTTTTAATAATTCAAATGCTTTATTCAGCTGTTCCTGTGTCACACACGACACGCTCTGGTCCTGTTTCAGGAACAACACGTTGAAATACAAGTTACAAAATGGTTGAAGTGATGTTTGTTATATTGGGTTTTTAACCCCTAAATAATTACAGAATAAGGCAAGAAATGTGGGGGAAATAAATGTGCTCCATGTTTCTTCTTTGCTCTGTTTTATATTTCTCATCATTTGGCTTCATGGTGAACTAAGTCTGGGCTCTTAGGGGTTAATCAGCTTGAATGAAATCTGGTAGAGATCACTTACAGAGTGAAGAAGGAGCAGAGCCTCTATCTCAGCATGACTGTTGCCCAGTTGTCTGTACACCAGTGAGCTCTGATATAGTGCCCTATGGCAGCTGAAGTCCACTTCCAAGGCCTTCCTATAACACTGGAGAGCAGACTGGGGCCGTCCCTGGACATACAGCGGCATTCAGAGCAGTTAAAGAAAACACACTGAGGAGGAGAAGCTTTATTAATCACCTTATAATGTACACACACACACACACACACAAGGGGCTGTGAACACACACCCAGAGAAGCCCCAAGGACTTTTTAACCCATCCTTGATAGTGTACACAGAAACACACACTAGTCCAGTGGTTCCAAAAGAGTGGGGGGTAATCAGTGCTTAACTCGAAGCTTAAAGAAACACAAGAAAGATTAGGTGTTTCTGCTCCTGAGCTCCCCCTACAGTTCTAGAGTGTAATCCAACACTGTTGGACAGGCAGGGTGCAATGTAAGATAGTGGTTACCTACCCTGCTCCAAAAGTTACAGAATGCAGTTTCTGAGGTGCTGACCCTGAAGTCACAAAGTCAGGCTCTATTCTCCCTATCACAGCTCAGTGAAACATCACAGAGATTTTGAAGCTGTAATTTGAAGGTATAAATATTACCTACTGTTGCTTTAACGGCGTACAGTAAACGAGGGACTTTATTAATCCCTGTACTTCTTACCAGCTTAGTGAAGCTAAGGCCTGTGAGAGTGTGGACGTGAGCCAGCGCAGCTCTGGGTGAAGGGAGAATGGACGCTTCTTGAAAAGCCAAAAGAGCCTCAGCATAATTCTCCTCCTTCATCAGCTCCACCCCTGAAACACAGATCATTTATTTACTTGTTACAGCAGGTGAATTCAATGTGTTAATGTCCATAAAGTGCTCAGTGAAGACATGATGTTTGGTGGACACCTTCTCGAAGGAAGGATATTAGTATGGAGACAGTCCTTACTACAGGAACAGCTTCTACCACTCTGGAAAGATGTTGGAACATTTCTGTGAGGATCTGAAGGCATCCAGCCACACAGACATTGGATATATGTTAGGGACTCACATCTGGACTGTGCTCTTTCACTACAGAGAACACAATTTCACATCCCAATTTCATGTGCTTTTCTGTGGAGTGCATGCACCTTAAAGGAACACTACGTAATATTTTTACCTAAACATTCCAGCTTCAAAATGGCTGTGATGCATTACTGACTTGTAGCAGGGAGAATAAAGCCTTTGTTGTTGCTTCTCTGGGCTCAGCACTGCAGAAACTGAGCTATGTAACTTTTGGAAGAGGGTAGGAAAACACACCCCCTCTCCACTGATTTCAGTACAGTGCTGTAAAAACGAATTACCTTCGGGGGGAGACTCAGGATAAAAAATACCAAATCTTACCTAGTGTTCCTTTAAAGCAGCTGATGTTCCCACATTATGAGGGTGTTGGGGGTAGCGTACCTTTGGAAATAAAAGTGCAGATAAGTAGAAGGTCCTTGAGGTCCTTGGCTGCCACGGCAACAAGCAGGGAGGCGTCCTCTTGGACAGAGAAGGTGAGGTGTCGGATTTCCGCAAGCAGATCCCCTGCAGATGAGGTCTTATTCTGAGGAGAAGGAACCAGAGAAAGGAAGGTCCCTCATTGATCAGTAAATAATAATAAAAAAGGGAATGTTATGGTGCAAAGGGAAGTGAAAACTGGTTGTTGCTTCTCAGTACGCAAGCTCCTTATTAAGAACAGGGAATGACAGGTTTTTGTTATTTTTTTGCATCCTCCATAAGAGAGCTAACATCATAACAAGGGTTTACTCTGTGCAGGTGGCTTTTACATCTTAAAAGGGGACATTTTAAAAAGGAAATCCTCTGTTCAGTGCATGTGCACATTTTTTTGGGATCTGGAGCCCACCAACTCTTACACTGTGAAAAAAAACACTAAGTCAGGAAAGCGGTTCTGATTCTGCTCCGGATTATGGACCCGTGTTTATGTGAGAGCGCAAAGACGAGGTTAAACTCAGCGAAACAGACACAACGAGCGCAGAGAAATAAGAGCAGTGAGTAAAAACGGAGAAGAAAGAAAACAGAGTGAAAACGGCTAAAAAACCAGAGCTTCTGCTCCTCGCTCCTCACTGCTGTGCGCTCGGGGTCGGGGTGAACAGCGAGCGGCTCATTATCATTTAAAGGAACAGGTGCTGAAAGCGGGCGTTCTGAACAGGGCTGTTTACACAGTGGGAGAACACTGCTGTGGGGTTAGATCCTTGTGGTACTTTGACCAAAACAGGTCACTGGAAAAGGGGGAGAACATCCTCCTCTTTAAATCTGTTGTTGTTGCAGCACGAGGACTCGGTAAGGATCGGTGTCTCTAAAGGAAGCAGACATGATGCTAAACCATCTGGTCAAATGTTGTGCTTGCTCATCAAACACTTCCTCCAAAATTAATTCCAATGCATATTTAATGGTGATATAACTGCTGAGAGCATCAGCCCAGTCACAGCATTAGTGAACGAGTGTTCAGAAACACTGCTTTAATAGAACAGGCCACTGAAGCTACTACAGAGGTTTCCCTGTTTAAAACACTTCTGACTAGTCATTCAAAAATGAACCACACTGACAGTACATTTCACTTCCTTTAGATAAAACAGATGGCACAAGGCCATGAAACAATCAGAAACTGAGAGTAGCTGCTTTGCAAACCTGCTGCATTTGCATTTTTTTCTATACCCCCTCTCCCCCTGTTCCTCAGCGCTCAGGACCCCCACAGAGCAGGTGTGATGTGGTGGTGGATCATTCTCAGCGCTGCAGTGACACTGACGTGGTGATGGTGTGTTAGTGTGTGTTGTGCTGGTGTAGAGTGGATCAGACACAGCAGTGCTGCTGGAGTTTTTAAACCCTGTGTCCACTCTCTGTCCACTCTGTGAGACACTCCTCCCTCGTTGGTCCACCTTGTAGATGTAGAGTCAGAGACAGTAGCTCATCTGTCGCTGCACAATGTGTGTCGCTAGTCCTCTAGTCCTTCATCAGTGACACAGGACGCTGTGTGACAATGTGAGTTCCACTATGTATTAAAACTGCCACAATCATAACCACATTGTTTAAAGGAACACTAGGTAAGATTTGGTATTTTTCTCCTGGGCTCCCCTAAAGCTGCAGAGTGTCATTCACATTTGAAGCACTGTCCTAAAGGGAGGAGTGAGCAGATGTGGTTTCCTTCCCTCCTACAAAAGTTACATAGCGCTATTTCTGCAGTGCTGAACCTGAGGTACCAACGACATTGGCTATATTCTCCCTCAGTGGAGCTGTAATGACTTTGAAGCTGTAATTGTGAGGCATTTCTCAGGGTAATATTATTATTTACAAACACTACTTTGTCTCTAGCCTCCAGAGCAGAACCCTCTGTGAGCCCCTTCTTACTGTGGAATGAATTTGCTGAAGCAGATGAAGGGTTCCTTCAAGGTGACTTTCCGAGAGCCAGATCGTCCACTGGATCAGCAGCAACTTTTCAATCCAAGGCACAAACTCCGTACCACCCAGAGCCTTCAGCACATGCTGCCACAACGTGGCCGGGTCAGAACACGCTCCCCGAGCACCCACAGCTTCTAAAGCTAAAAAACACAAAGGATGAAAAGCATGTCGTCACTGTCAGGACATAACCTTCTATCTCCATTTTTTAAAAATCCACTGCAAATCACATATTTGTGGAAAACAAACTTCTGGTTGTTCTGGTTCTGGTTTGTAGAATTATAAAGAAAGCATTACATTAAACGCTCTGTGTTACACACAACGGATGAACGCATGAATATTAACAAAAGGAGCTTTTGGAAATGCTCTGTACGACTTTACTACAGATGAATCAGATGAGTACCTCTGACCAGGCTGTGGGTGAGATTATCCTGTGTCTCATTTGATTTGGAGAAACTCAGGGAAAACAGCAAGGCGTTGTATGAAACAGTGACTTCAAGACAAAGTTGCTCTGCAGCTGCTGGTAAACCTGTGTGTTTAGAGAAGACAGAACAAACGGTGACACAAATAAGAGAATATATGACCGTATTATTGTCCTTTTTCAATTGGACACACAGGATATCCACGGCTGATATTCAATTATCAATACCAACACTTTTTAAAGTACACAACAATTCTGTTCACAGTCACTACCCAGAATCACTGGGTGCAAGACAGGAACACACACAGGACAGGGTGGCAGTCCATCACTCACTCACACCTGTGCACAATTTCACACACAGTCCCAGTCAGTCACAAGCGTGGCCAGTCTCTCAAAGCCCATCCACCTTCCAAAGTGTGTTTGGATTGTGGGATATAATCAGAGCACCAGGAGGAAATCCACACAGACACAGGGAGAACACACCAAGCCCCTTACAGACAATGAACACAGCCAGGGACTGCAAAACAACCCCAGGACCACGAGGCTGTGTGGCGGTCAGTCTTTGTGATGTATCAAGAGCCACGGTATCCAGGGTAATGTCAGCGTACCACCAAGAAGAACCAAACACATCCAACAGAATTCACTGTGGACGCAAGAGGAAGCTGTCTGAAAGAGATGTTCTGGTGCTGACCCGGATTGTGTCCAAAACACATAAAACCACTGCAGAATTAAATGTGCAACTCTCCTGTTTCCACCAGAACTGTCCGTGGGGAGCTATACAGGGTCAATACACACGGCCGGGCTGCTGTAGCCATACCTTTGGTCACTCACGCCAATGCCAAACGTCGGTTTCAATGGAGCAAGGAGTGCAGATCTTGGGCTGTGGACAATGTGGAACATGTATTGTTCTCTGATGAGTGCACCTTTACTGTTTTCCCCACATCCGGGAGAGTTACGGCGTGGAGAAGCCCCAGAGAAGCGTACCACCAGACTGCTGCATGCCCAGAGTGAAGCATGGGGGTGGATCAGTGATGGTTTGGGCTGCCGTATCATGGCTTTCCCTTGGCCCAATACTTGTACCAGATGGGCGCGTCACTGCCAAGGACTACCGAACCATTCTGGAGGAACATGTGCATCCAATGGGTCAAACATTGTGTCCTGAAGCCGGTGCCATGTATCAGGACGACAATGCACCAATACACACAGCGAGACTGGTGAAAGACTGGTTTGATGAACATGAAAGTGAAGTTGAACATCTCCCATGGCCTGCACAGTCACCAGATCTAAATATTATTGAGACACTTTGGGGTGTTTTGGAGGAGCGAGTCAGGAAACGTTTTCCTCCACCAGCATCACGTAGAGACCTGGCCACTATCCTGCAAGAAGAATGGCTTCAAATCCCTCTGACCACTGTGCAGGACTTGTGTATGTCATTCCCACGACCAACTGACGCTGTATTGGCCACAAAAGGAGGCCCTACACCACACTAATACATTACTGTGGTCTAAAACCAGGTGTTTCACTTTCACTGTCCAACCTCTGTATGTATATATGTATGTATGTGTGTGTGTTTACTGGTTTTCATCTGGGAATTATACTAAAGACTAACACACCCCTTGTAATGACTGTACTCTGAGTGAGCTGGAGTGGTTTATCTCACTAATGTTTATACGGCTGAACACTTTAAAATCCTCACAGCAACAGGTTAACCAAGTCTTTATTAACACCTATAAATTCAGAAGAAGTGCTAGATGAGAAGGTGACCACAACAGGTCAATTTATATTGTCAAAAAAGTAATAAAAGTCCTGTACCTTGTATTTTTTTCTGTAGTCTAAGGAGCTCGGTGTAACACTGCTTGTTTAGGTCTCGATTTGGCTGGCGTCGTTTTTCAAATTCCTGAAATATATAATAATTATAAATATACTTCATGTGATAATTTGTAACTTTAATACTAAAACAGCAATTGGTTATTAATCAAAACGCTAGCAGAACCGCGTCTCACAAAGCTCCCTACTCCCTAAATAGGGCACTAGGTGAGTTAGAAACTCTGGTCCTTCTCACCAAAAACAGTATCTACACACAGCAGGGTTTCAGAATGACTGTTTTATACATAAGATACCGTTCAGTTTTATGTTTGTGTGCGGGGGGCTATTATTTTTAGAATTATATAGTGCACTTTGTAGGGGGTAAAAACAGCTTGGAACACAGCCCGTGTTACCTTCCACTTTCTGACGATGCTGTTGTTGTCCTCGCTCCATTTGCCAAACAGACACGGGGTTATAGACATATCCGCTTCAACTCCACATACAATAAACTTTAAACTGATCAAATAAGAAATAAAGACACAGAAATGTGCCGAAAACGGCCGAGCTCCTAATTTGAACTTTCCCTCCGCCTCTTGTAAACATAAGCTCTCAGCGCCCCCTGCTGTGCTGGGTGCGCCTCAAAAACACCAATAAAAGTCCCACCCCATATGAACATACCATATAATACTACAATTATTTTACAACAATTTGCTCATATGTAATAGTAATACACACCTATCAGCCATAACATTAAAATGACCTCCATGTTTCTGCACTCACTGTCCATTTTATCAGCTCCACCGACCGCGTGCTCTCTGTATTACTGCAGTTAAACTGAATCAAAGGCACTGTTTGGACGGATCAGTCACAGTAGTGTTGCTGGAGTTTTTAAAACTGTGACCACTCACCGTTTGCAGCAGACACACTAACACCACCACCACCACCACTAGGTCAGTGTCACTGCCGTACTGAAAATGACACACCTATTTAATGTGAGGTTATATGATGTAATGGAATTCAGCATGATTTAATGTAATGTAATGGTACATTGCGTGACATAATTTAATTGAATTGAATCCACTGTGATTCCCATGGGGCAGTTTACATAATGTAATGGAAGGTCAATGGCAATGAGATGTAGTGTAATCTGCTGTGATGTCATGTACCATAACATGATGTAATATGATGTAACGTGATGTAATGCAGTGTGATGTGACATACCGTGATGGAGTGTAATAAATACTTAAATGAGTTTTGTTCTCATTATGTCTTTGAGGCATATCACAAAAAATGACTTTGTATATTTTATTCACTTGTTAAGTTTCTGTAGTAAATTGTTCCACACATTAATATCACTATTGAAACTGTTAGTAAACACATATCATTGTGTTTATTACATGAACAGTGCCCTTGGGAAGAGTTGGAGATCTACAGTTAATCGTCCAACATCAAATTCTCACAGTAAATGGTCCAAAATGTTTAGTAAATCCTCCCCAGGACCGCAAGAAGGCCGCAAGAAGGAGACAGGGTAATTTTGGATGAGCTATTTCACAGAGGTGTTGAAACATTTCTGTAAGGATTTGATGGAGGTTAAGGACTTTAGTGAGGTCTAATGAGGTCAAGGGGAGTATGTCAAATACCAGTAGGAATCCGAAAGGTAATAGATGGGGCTCTATCACTCCAGGAAACACAGGTCTATGGCTCCTGTGCGGCTTTAAACCCCTCTGGCTTACACTTGGCATTGGACATGCTAATGTTTATCTGCTCCAGAGCGTCCCATTACATTTCCAGTTTTTCTCCAGAGCCTGTAGCTTGTAAACTGTGTGCCTGGCTGAATCTAGTTGGGTTCTGAATTTCTTCTGAATCTGTCTACAAACCTTTGGACATTCATTTGGGGAGGTTATTTCCCCGCAGGAGAGCCTCAGGTAGCCTGTCCAGCTCCTCTGGACCCATATGACTCCTCCACATGACTCTCCACTGCTGCATAAACTAAGACTCGACGTCACCCTCTGCCTCTTTCCCCACAAAGTCCTCCAGCGGAGAGGAGCAGAGGAGCAGCCGCAGAGAGGAGCTCAGAGGCCGGACACAGCGCCGCAGGACACCCGCCATCATGGTGAGGACATTAACACTGACTTTAATCACTACAGACCACCATAACCCGACTTTAAAGAGCACGTATACTTCATAATGACAGGAATAGCAGGTGCTGTGTGATAGCTTCGACGATATTATGATTTCTAGTTTGATTTCATGTCAGTGACGTAATCACGGTCTGCTCGAGGGGATTTCATATCGTTTTATTATTATTTTTTTATTATTACTTTTTTATTACTAAGCATATTGTCAGTGGCTATGACGCATGGGTATTTTCAGAGTCCCCTCACGGATAGTAATACCCAATAAATATGTATTGACTTCTCTATTTATAATGTTTTATAATGACTAAGGCAGCATACACAGGCTTTTTTTGAGGTGGGTGTATAAATGTTTCCTTTAAGTACTCGGAGTACAAGTGTGCTGCGTTATTTTTGTGACAGAAATTGGAATAAAGTCCCCCCTCCCTTCAGAACCTTTCGCTGTTATAAATAGCACCGTCACGCCCACCGCGTTCATTAAAGTTTCATAGGCTCAGCTTGAGCAACAGCGGCTTGTTATTGATTATCCTTAGTGATAATTAAACGCGCTGGAGCAAATAAAAGTGTGTGTTTTTGTGTTAAACTCGACCTTCCCCTCATATCGCCCACCGTCGGCTTTCCTGGCACTGTGTCCGAACGCCTGGCAGTGGTTGATACCGCGTCTCTATCCCACCTCTATTCCGACAAGCAACCCACCCGTTTTCAGTATAAGCCCCGCCTACTTTTCCAAGCGTAGCTTGCGGTTGGTCAAAGCGCAACTGCTTTCTGCGCTGCGATTGGTTACTGAACTGTTGCTCGCAAATCACGATGCAGTGGGCGTGGCATGTTGGAATACGGGTAGAAAACAAATAACGCAGCATGAACCACCGCTTCACCACTGCGCAGGCGCAGAACTGGTTGCTTGTATGGTATGAAATGTTAATATGGACATATCTGGAGCATCAGTGACTGTAGTACCAAAGTATTATATATTTTATAAGCATTATCTTATCGTAAAGCATATATATATTTAATGTTCATATTATAATATAGCAATAATATTATTATAATAATTATATATTGTTATTATTATAGAACAATATGATCCACAGTATTATATTAATAAAGCATGATGTTATAGTTTATTACACAGCATTATACCATAGTGCAGCCTTTATTACAGTATTATATATTATTGTAGTACAGATTAATTTATGTGGTATTATATACCTTTATAGTACAGCCTTTGATAATGTATCATATTAAATTATAGTACAGTATTTAATACAATATTATATTACAGTACTTTATTATAGAATTAAAATACATAGTACATATTATACAATATTATATTTTATTACCGTAAAGGACACTATTACATATTATTATAGTAAATCATACTGTTCAAATGTGTGTTATATTTACAACCTATTCTCCAGAAGAATTTGAACATTTTCTAAAAATCCAATAAAAACAAGTAATTATCTTGAAGCTCTATTTAACAACAAAAGCCAAAGAAGATTTCTAATGTTGTCACTAAAAAACACAGTTGTATTTTTTAAATATAAGTACATTTAGTGTCTGACGCTTGCAACACACTCCAAAAAAGTTTAGAAACATACATGTTTCATACATACATGCGGTGCTCCTTTCTTCCTTTTTATATGATGCTGTAAGTGTTTGGGATCTGAGGAGATTAATTACTGCGTTTTGTGAGTGGAATTTTTACTCACTGTCAGTCAATGCACCACTTCAGCTGCTCAACAGTCTGTGGGCGCATTTTTATATTCAGGATGTGCCACAGGAGACAGATCTGGAACCGCAGGCCGGCTGGTCCAACACACACACTCTGTGTCTACAAAGCCATGATGTTGTAGCTCGTGTAGAAAAAGGCCAGACATTGTCTTGCTGAAATAACCATGAACTTTCTGGGAAAAGACGTTGTCTTGATGGCAGCATATGTCTCTCTAAAACTCACCATAGGCCTCCACATCAATGGTATCTGCACACATACGCAAGTCAGCCATGCAGTGGGCACTAATGCTCCCTCCACACCATTGGAGGCAGACGTTGGCATTTTCATCTTTCACTTATAATCCTTTGATGGCCATTTCATGATACAAAAACAAAGCATTGGTTTCCCCAAACAATAAAGGCGGAAGAAGCCTCGTCTATTGACACAAGCAGAATTTTCGTGTACACAGTGAGTTTAACGGTGTTAGCACTCTGATATTGTTTTAGTTCTATGACAGTAATTGACACCCTGCCTGAGATTAACCAAACATTGATTTTTTGTTTTAATTCTCCCTTAATAGCTTTTTAAGTGTTTTTACTATCTTTTATTTTGTAAATTCTTCTACTGTAATCTTTCTGTATTTCTCTGTAAAGCACTTTGAATTGCCAATGTGTATGAAAGCTGCTCTATAAATAAACTTGCCTTGCCCAGAAACATTGGGCACAAGGGCAGAACTAGAGTTGGGCAATTAATTGAAAACTAATCGAAATCAACATTCAGAACTTCTAATCAACACAATCTTGTCTGTATCAATTCTATAGATTATTTTTATTCTGTTATGTACCCACTGTGTGTTCATGTACTGTCCCTTTAAAACCAAGCTACCAAGCTGTAATCACATGATTCTACACCTAATGGAAGCAACCTAAACGCAGAGGCCAACCGAGCGACTCGAGCTCGTACCAAAGAAAGACGTCTGTGGTTTGGACGTGTTGTGTTTTGACTTTAATTTAAAAAACACTGAACAAAAAGAAGTCAAATGTAAACGCAAAACAGTTTAAAAAAAAAAAACAGTCTCAGCCAAAGCACTAGGCAGAACACTACCCTGAACAGAGTACCAGTGCATCACAGGGCATCACACACTCACACACTCACACCTGTGGACATTTTGTTAGTTTTTTGGACTGTGGGATTAAACAGGAGCACCTGGAGGAAACTCATGCAGACACAGGGAGAACACACCACACTCCTCACAGACAGTCACCCGGAGGAAACCCACACAGACAGAGAGAACACATCACACTCCTCACAGACAGTCACCCGGAGGAAACCCACGCAGACACAGAGAGAACACACCACACTCCTCACAGACAGTCACCCGGAGGAAACCCACGCAGACACAGGGAGAACACACCACACTCCTCACAGACAGTCACCCGGAGGAAACCCACGCAGACACAGGGAGAACACACCACACTCCTCACAGACAGTCACCCGGAGGAAACCCACACAGACACAGGGAGAACACACCACACTCCTCACAGACAGTCACCCGGAGGAAACCCACTCAGACACAGGGAGAACACACCACACTCCTCACATACAGTCAGCCGGAGGAAACCCACGCAGACACAGGGAGAACACACCACACTCCTCACACACAGTCACCCGGAGGAAACCCACGCAGACACAGAGAGAACATACCACACTCCTCACAGACAGTCACCTGGAGGAAACCCACGCAAACACAGGGAGAACACACCAAACTCCTCACAGACAGTCACCCGGAGGAAACCCACGCAGACACAGAGAGAACACACCACACTCCTCACAGACAGTCACCCGGAGGAAACCCACGCAGACACAGGGAGAACACACCACACTCCTCACAGACAGTCACCCGGGGGAAACCCGCGCAGACACAGAGAGAACACAACACACTCCTCACACACAGTCAGTCGGAGGAAACCCACGCAGACACAGAGAGAACACACCACGCTCCTCACACACAGTCACCCGGAGGAAACCCACGCAAACACAGGGAGAACACACCACACTCCTCACAGACAGTCATCTGGAGGAAACTGACACAGACACAGGGAGAACACACCACACTCCTCACAGACAGTCACCCGGAGGAAACCCACACAGACACAGGGAGAACACACCACACTCCTCACAGACAGTGAACCGAGACAGGGTTTGAAGCCACAGCCCCAGGACCCTGGATCTTTGCACAATGGATTGTCAGGCTTCATTTCGTAATCATTTTTTGACAGTAGACTCCCAAAGTACACAATGTGGGTGTTCTCATAGCAGTAGCACGACAGTTTCTAATGAAGTGCAGTCTGAGGGCTAGAAGGTCACACTGTTTCTACATTGATTTCTATCCTTGTGTGACACAGACTGAGAACTCTCTGGAGTTTTTTTTACAGTAAAGTTACATAAAGGTTCAAACGAATGAATAAATAACAGGTTCCTATTTTCAATGCATTTTACAAAATATCACAAATTTACAATAAAAATAAAAATAAAAAAGGCATGTACCAATGACTCAGTCGGTGATTCTAACACTAATGTGATTAACGTCTCTGTGGTTGTTGTAGTTGTGTTTAATATAATAAAAAAGGCAGTATCCAGAGCCATAGAAAGTCAAGTGAAGTATAACTTAATCCAATAGGTTTCTAGATGAACCGCAAAATTCTGTGAAGCCAGTGAACACCAAACTACACGATCTAATGGAGCTATTTTTAGTTGCAGATCACCTCGTGAACTTGAAACTCACCCACTCACATGCAGCCTCGTGTGCACTGATCTTAGGGGTGGGGGTTTCTACACCTCTATAGATAGAGAGACTGATCCAGTACGTCTTCTGAAATCAAGGGCATTAATAGGGTGTGGGTTCCCTCTTTGCTGCAGTAACAGTCTCTGCTCTTCTGGGATAATCTTCACATTAGATTCGGAGCAATTCTTTGAGGATTAAACGGCCTGCAGCCACGGGAACATCAGTGAGGTCTGGGACTGGTGTTGGATCATTGGTTTTTGATGACAAACGCCACTCCAACTCACCCCAAAGATTTTGGATGATGCTCCATCTCTCCAGCGAACACAGAGCGACTGCTGTGGGACTGTGTAGTCCTCTTGCTGACACTGGGCAGTGGGCAGAGGGACATTAAACACATGGGTAGCTTCTGAGCAAGCGATTTCAGTCCATTCTTTTCTATGAAGATCCTATGAGCTTTGTCGACAAAACTGAACATCAGCTTCCACAAACAGTCCCCTTTAAATATCAGGTGTACAAATAGATTTTAAAGCATTTTTTGTGTAAAGTATGATTATAATTTAAAATTCAAACATTCTCCTGTTTTTTGTCATTTTACGATGACAGTTTTGTCGTTTTAAAAATGAAAATTGTCATTTTATTCAACAAAAATAACTTAAAAATATTATAGTGTAAAAATGGCGAGTGAGGAACCTTTTGGTTGCTGCATTCGTTATGAGTTCCATTCCTTATGAGCACTTTTGGTTTAGACGATTTAAAGATGGCAATTTTGATGTTATGTTAGTGATCGTGAACATGGCATAATACTTCATCTTTAGGTTATTTTTTGCTAAATAAAATGACAGTTGTCATTTTTAATACTATGCAACATTCATTGATTAATTATGTGTAACCCTTATCCAGTTCAGGGTTGTGGTGGGTCCGGAGCCTACCTGGAATCATTGGGCGCAATGCGGGAACACACCCTGGAGGGGGCGCCAGTCCTCACAGGGCGACACACTCTCACATTCACTCACACACTGGCACCCGGAGGAAACCCACACAGACACAGGGAGAACACACCACACTCCTCACAGACAGTCACCCGGAGGAAACCCACGCAGACACAGAGAGAACACACCACACTCCTCACAGACAGTCACCCAGAGGAAACCCACGCAGACACAGGGAGAACACACCACACTCCTCACAGACAGTCACCCGGAGGAAACCCACACAGACACAGAGAGAACACACCACACTCCTCACAGACAGTCACCCAGAGCGGGACTCGAACCCACAACCTCCAGGACCCTGACAGCAACACTACCTGCTGCACCACCGTGCTGCTCTACTAGGAAACATTTACAATAAAATAACAAAAGTTAATATTTGAATTGAACAAAAAACACTTTATAACTTATCTCTACATCTGATTTTTCTCTCACCATGAGGTGTAAAGTCTTCCCATAAAAGTAGAAGTTATTACTACAGTAAAGTGATTTTGGGATGGGGTGGGGGTGAGGAAATACTGGACGAGGAGGAGTCCACAATCTTTAGGCCGTGAAGGGTATTTGTTCCAGATCCGATGGTTTCATCTCTTCATAGAGAGATGTTTTCTGCGTTGATTTATTTGCTGATGCCTTCAGTCAATAAACATCTGAAACACCTAAAGAGAAATATAGCTCAGTGGAAAAATGAATCAATAGAGCATTTGTTTGTTGTGAATTCCTTGAGTCTCGTTTTGGCAAAGCTACTCAGATCTAAAAATCTCTCCCTCTCTCTCTCTCTCTCTCCCACCCCCAGGTGAACTTTACAGTAGACCAGATCAGGGAGATCATGGACAAAAAGTCCAATATCAGGAACATGTCTGTGATCGCCCATGTGGACCACGGCAAGTCCACTCTCACCGACTCGCTCGTGTGTAAGGCAGGCATCATCGCCTCTGCTCGAGCGGGAGAGACCAGATTCACAGACACGAGAAAAGACGAACAGGAAAGGTGCATCACCATCAAGTCAACGTAGGTATTCCGACCTGCCTCGAGGTCAACACCAAGGACCAGCGCCTTCTCTCTCACAGCAGAGTTATTAAAAGAGCTGCTGGTCACTTCAGTATCGACTGAAAACATCCATGAAAATGAACATAATTAATGTAGCTACCAACTGAAAGACTCGCTTTGTGCATGAAATCCTGTTTCCACTGTACAGAGGAAAACGGCAGGGGCTGCAGAGACAACACAGGGGTTGGACAGTGAAAGTGAAACACCTGTCATTGTAGTGTGGGAGGTTTCAGGGCTAAACTGGAGCAGCCTGGTGGACAATCTTCATTAACTCCACACTGCACCAGTAAGACCATGTGCATCCAATGGTTCAAACACTGTGTCCTGAAGGCGGTGCCGTGTATCAGGACGACAATGCACCAATACACACAGCGAGACTGGTGAAAGACTGGTTTGATGAACATGAAAGTGAAGTGGAACATCTCCCATGGCCTGCACAGTCACCAGATCTAAATATTATTGAGCCACTTTGGGGTGTTTTGGAGGAGTGAGTCAGGAAACGTTTTCCTCCACCAGCATCACGTAGAGACCTGGCCACTATCCTGCAAGAAGAATGGCTTCAAATCCCTCTGACCACTGTGCAGGACTTGTGTATGTCATTCCCAAGACCAACTGACGCTGTATCGGCCACAAAAGGAGGCCCTACACCGCACTAATACATTACTGTTGTCTAAAACCAGGTGTTTCACTTTCATTGTCCAACCCCTGTATGAGCGAGCATTTAACATAGAATCTGGCGTAACCACCCCATAACATAATTTGGGAAAACAACAATTTTATCCCATAATGAGGCCAAACTGGCTCCACCTACGCCACTAGCTACATTTGATCCTGGCGCATGGAGACGGGTTCTTTTTTAGTACCTGCTTGTTTGTGGTTCCAAGCGAGCGGAGCAGGGACTAAACCGTGATGCTAAATGTTAGTAAATCTGCCCCCTGGCTTCATATTTATTTACTGATGCTGTGAAACCATGATCACGTAGCTGCGCAGTGTGTTTCTGTGTTTGTAAAAGTTGCCGTCATGAGTCCTGAGAGCTGATTTCCTGGGCTGATAAACTGTGCCCTCAATTTCTATTCCAAATGAATGAATGATTAAAAGCCTTCATGTGTTATCTTCATGGCAGAGCTATCTCTCTGTACTACGAGCTCAGCGAGAACGACTTGGCCTTCATCAAGCAGTGCAAGGACGGCTGTGGTTTCCTCATAAACCTGATCGACTCTCCAGGACACGTGGACTTCTCGTCGGAGGTGACGGCTGCTCTGAGGGTCACAGACGGGGCTCTCGTCGTAGTAGACTGTGTGTCAGGTACGGCTTGATATGGAGTTACAATAAATAAAAAACATATATTATTTTTTTGTTTCTAAAAGGTAGCAGTTGTGAGTAAGTGAAGGACAAAGGGTGATTCCAGATGTTTCTCCTGATCGTATGGATTCGTTAAATCTACAGCACACTTCATTTAACTCAATAAAGTAATTATTAACCCATAAAAACTGGGACTAGAGGATAACCTCAAATAACACTAGACTGTCACGAGGAGGACACACAGACACACACACACACACAAAACTTTTGCACACTGCTGTATGTGTAAAAATGTGTTGTTTACGTAGGTGACACTGACGTTATAAATAAATACCTGCAGTAAAGTGTTTATCATCGTGCTGATGCTGAGTGACCGCGACCCTGAACTGGATAAGCGGTTACAGATAATGAATGAATGAATGAATGAATGAATGATGCTATGTGTTTCAATGTGTGCCGCAGGTGTGTGTGTGCAGACGGAGACCGTTTTGAGGCAGGCCATTGCAGAACGCATCAAACCCGTCTTGATGATGAACAAGATGGACCGTGCCCTGCTGGAGCTGCAGCTGGAGCCGGACGAGCTCTTTCAGACCTTTCAGCGCATCGTGGAGAACGTCAACGTCATCATCTCCACCTACGGAGAAGGAGAACATGGACCAATGGGCAACATCATGGTACTAATCACCTAATATAATCTTAATCACTAATTAAACACAAACATTTTATAAAATTCAGAGAAGGTTTCCTCACAGTTCTCCGATCTGTCCGCACACTGGAAGAAGCTCTGGTGTTTGTACACAGAGCTAGCTCAGTAAATAGGGAACAAACAAATAGAGGTCTCTCTCTGCTTGGCTGGCTGAGTTACAGTTACATTACTTAAGATGGGACTGACTCAAAGAGATTCCCAACTTCAGGAGTCTAACGGTCCATGAAAGTAAACACAGAGTGAAAGCGCTACAAAACTAAACAGCTTGAGTTACAAATGAGTAAAAATGAAACAACAAGATACAGTCGCTTTTTACTCACACACACTGCTCCACCTTAAAAGATGCACAGCTTCTGAATGCAAAACAAAAACAAGGGGATGTGTGTTCTGCTGTGAGGAGAACACTAAGTGACAGTTATGGCCAAGTTACCGAACAAAAGCCCAGGTTGTTGATCATGGCCCGGTGTAACGCTGTAAACCCGTGCTGCACTGCGTTCTCAGGTGGATCCAGTTGTGGGGACAGTAGGGTTTGGCTCTGGTCTCCACGGCTGGGCCTTCACCCTCAAGCAGTTTGCTGAGATGTATGTGGCCAAGTTTGCTGCCAAAGGTGAAAAGAAGAAAGGTGATATCAACCCAGCGGAGCGCTGTAAGAAGGTGGAAGAGATGATGAAGAAGCTGTGGGGAGACAAGTGAGAGCAGACTTACTTCAGAGTGTATTCAGCATCTGAGATTTATGTTCTGTTTTTGAATTTTAAAAATATATCAGGACATTTTCAATTTAATTCAGTGTATCATTTTGGTTTCCTCAGGTTCTTTGACCCTTCCAATGGAAAATTCAGCAAAACAGCAACTAATGCAGAGGGCAAGAAGCTCCCACGCACTTTCTGTCAACTCGTCTTAGATCCCATCTTTAAGGTGTGTATTAACAGAGCCACCTCTGCCTAAAAACGCCGAACAGTTATTTCATTAAAACGAACATGTATTAAAAGCTTTTATTCCGTCAGTGGTGACTTTTTAAATGTTCTGTAAAGGTCTTTGACGCCATCATGAACTTCAGGAAAGAGGAGACACAGAAACTAATTGAAAAACTGAATGTAAAACTTGACACTGAGGACAAGGAGAAGGAAGGGAAGCAACTTCTTAAGGTGAAATTAACTTTTAAGTCTCAGGTTTTCAGTTACAAGTAAAAATTATCACTTTTTCCAAAAATATAGACCTTTCGCTTTTGAGAATAAAGTCAAGATTTTAAGGAAAAAGTACAATATTTTGAGAAAACGTATTTGTACCCACTGTATGTACGAGTTTGTGTTGGGTCCAGGCTGTGATGCGGCGCTGGTTGCCAGCAGGTGATGCTCTGCTGCAGATGATTACCATCCACCTTCCCTCACCCGTCACGGCTCAGAGATACCGCTGTGAGCTGCTGTATGAAGGCCCTGGGGATGACGAGTCAGCCATGGGTTAGTTACATTTCTGTGAGGATCTTATGGTTTCCAGCCATGATAATATACAACGCTCCAGTGCAGCTGTCTGTCTCCATCAGCCTCTGTTCTCCAGCTGGAAGGGCAAAACGTAGTCTCTGGCATCTGCTGAATAAATGCACTGTTCTTTATTTTAATAGGGTCATATTCTCACATTTTCCACAAGGGAACATAGTTCAGATTCTCACTGAAACATCTATGACCTGCACTGGTCAAAATACCACAAGAATTAAACCCCACAGCAGCATCCTCCCCCTGTCTGAACGGCCCGGTTCAGAGCGCCTGTTCCTTTAAATGATAATGAGCCGCTCGCTGTTCACCCCGACCCCGAGCGCACAGCAGTGAGGAGCGAGGAGCAGAAGCTCTGGTTTTTTTCTTTGTTTTACTCAGTGCTTATTTCTCCGCGCTTGTTGTTGTGTCTGTTTTGCTGTGTTAAATCTCGTCTTTGCACTCTCACATAAACACAGGTCCAGCACTGTGATTGGACAGGCTCAGACAAAGGGGGCGGGACAATAATAAAGAGTCGACACTATGTAAGAAACATGGCTCATAGGCAGCCCAAAATAAGCTGACTGGGTTTTATTATTAATATGCACATGAACTGAAGAATGGATGTTCCCTTCAAAGCCAATAGAAGATTTGTTGACAACCCTTTCTTACTGTAGCGGCTACATTTAGAGACACTTCTAACCTTGTTTCTAACACATGCCCCTCTCAGGCATCAAGAACTGTGACCCTAAAGCCCCACTGATGATGTATGTCTCCAAAATGGTGCCTACCACCGACAAGGGCAGGTTCTACGCCTTTGGTCGTGTGTTCTCTGGAATTGTTGCCACTGGGCAAAAGGTGCGCATCATGGGCCCAAACTATACACCAGGGAAGAAGGAGGACTTATACCTGAAGCCAATCCAAAGGTAAGTTGCCTTTCACCATGTATGTATTCACTAAGGTCACAGTATTTAAAATTATATGATACTCTTTCTTGCCCTCGGTTAATTACAAAAGGTGTCCCTCAAGGGTCAATACTAGGCCCTACGTTGTTTCTTCTATATATTAATTCTATTCCCCTTGCCGCTGGTAATGCTTTCATTCATTTATATGCTGATGACACCATCTTATATGCTACTGGTACTTCCTCTGAATCTGTGTTGACAACAATCTGTTCAACCCCAGGTCTAGTCTTGTCCTTAGATCAAGCTAAAAATCCCTAAAACATACACTTGCTATGGCTCCTCTTCATTTCAATGAACTCACAGCTGGAACACACTTAAAAAATTACTCTCAAACTGGAATCTTTAATCTCAATTTTTAATTTTAAAAATCACATTATGAAGATTTGTATTGATACTTGCACCTGCTTTAACACTAACTAAACGTTTGTTTCATCATTTTTATTGTCTGTATGTATGTATGTGTATTCACGTAGCTCATGCTGCTTGCCGTTGTAAATAAGAACTTGTTCTTAATGACTTGCCTGGTTAAATTAAAGGTTAAATAAATAAATGTATCTGAGAGGAGCCTGAAAATAAAAAGCAGTTATTTATTCATTCATTCATTCATAAGGGTCTGTAACCGTTATCCAGTTCAGGGTCGTGGTGGGTCGGGAGCCAGAATCATTCGGTACAAGGCAGGAACACACCCAGGAGGGGTGCCGGTCCTTCACAGGGCGACACACTCACACCTATGAACACTTTTGAGTTGCCAATCCACCTACAAACATGTGGACACCCACACAGGCACAGAGAGAATTCACCACACTCCTCACAGACAGTCACCCGGAGGAAACCCACGCAGACACAGAGAGAACACACCACACTCCTCACAGACAGTCACCCGGAGGAAACCCACGCAGACACAGGGAGAACACACCACACTCCTCACAGACAATCACCCGGAGGAAACCCACGCAGACATAGAGAGAACACACCACACTCCTCACAGACAGTCACCCGGAGAAAACCCACGCAGACACAGGGAGAACAGACCACACTCCTCACAGACAGTCACCCGGAGGAAACCCATGCAGACACAGGGAGAACACACCACACTCCTCACAGACAATCACCCGGAGGAAACCCACGCAGACACAGGGAGAACACACCACACTCCTCACAGACAGTCACCTGGAGGAAACCCACACAGACACAGGGAGAACACACCACACTCCTCACAGACAATCACCAGGAGGAAACCCACGCAGACACAGGGAGAACACACCACACTCTTCACAGACAATCACCCGGAGGAAACCCATGCAGACACAGAGAGAACACACCACACTCTTCACAGACAGTCACCCGGGAGGGGACTTGAACCCACAACCTACCGGATCCTGGAGCTGTGACAGAGACATGACCTGCTGCACCACAGGTATTAAATATATACATTCATTTTTATTTCCTTGCAGAACTATCCTGATGATGGGCCGCTACGTGGAACCCATTGAAGACGTGCCCTGTGGGAACATCGTGGGGCTGGTTGGCGTTGATCAGTTTTTAGTGAAGACTGGCACCATCAGCACCTTTGAACATGCTCACAACTTGCGTGTGATGAAGTTCAGTGTTAGTCCTGTGGTGCGTGTGGCTGTGGAAGCCAAAAACCCAGCAGATCTTCCAAAGCTGGTGGAAGGCCTTAAACGCCTGGCCAAGTCTGACCCCATGGTTCAGGTAAACACTGAGAGCTCACTCGCAAAAACAAAGGCAATGAAATTCCACTGGGGTGGTCCTGAGCACCTTTCAATGAAGCCACATAATTGTACAATAATCCTCTGCAATTCTTAAGGTCCCCCTCAGGTCATTGATTAATCTCATCTGCTACTCCTGCAACTCCTCACTGTTTATCAATGTTACAGATGCGGAAGTTACTTCCAAGAACAAAATCTCCAAATGCATTAAAGCAACACTGAGTAGTATTTCTTACCTTAAAATTACAGCTTCAAAATCATTGTGATGCTCCATTGAGCTGTTAAAGGGCCTCTGTTGATGCTTCTCCAGGCTCAGCACTGCAGAAACTACACTATGTAACTTTTGGAGGAGGATAGGAAACAACCCTACCTACCCCTTCATGATTTCAGAAGAAATCTGTGAATTACACTCTTACACTTGGGGAGCCCAAAAATATAGAATATTTTCTAGTGTTGCTTTATTTGTTTTATTGTGTCCCTCTCTCTCTCTCTCGCTATCTTACATATTCACTCGCCAAGTGATGTTTACATAGGTAGCGAACGGCTCTCTGGGCTCCAGCTGATGTTGAGCCGGGGGACTGGGTGTAATCGATTAAAAATAATGTGGACTACATGATAAAACTCATATCACTCAAAATACACACTGTACCATGTTATTACAACCATAAAGTGTAACTTGGGTGGTACTCTTGCCGTTATAACTACAGCAACCAACAGTAAAGCACTTATTACCAGAAGTGAGCTAATCCGGCTAAAGTTAGCTGCTGCAAACCCTGGCTCAGTGCTCAGTGCCATATAATGTCTGTACCGTGAATACCGAGCGAGATTCTTCTTGTAGATAGGAGATATGTGCCATAAATCGTTACGTTACAGTTTCTAAACGGAAATGCTCAGCCATGGCACTGACTCCTCTTTTCACACCTTATACGTCTTTCAGAATGTAAACAAAACACACACACATTTGGACCTCAGGACCGTGCTGGTACCTTCTAAGCTACATTCACAGTTTGTACCCTTTGTACCTTATTTAACAACACTTTACCTGCACAGGGCTTTTCTCTGATATTGCAGTTTCTGTTTGCTTTCCCAGTGCATTATTGAGGAGTCTGGGGAGCACATTGTGGCTGGTGCCGGAGAGCTCCATCTGGAAATCTGCCTAAAAGACCTGGAAGAAGATCATGCTTGTATCCCTCTGAAGGTAGAGCTCGTCGGTCAGGCACAGACACTAAAACTATATCTTTAGTTCTTGTCTGTAAAGTCCTTTACTACCCAAGCTGGGAACTGAACCCTAGTCTTCCATATGTAACATGGCGGACGATATACCTTTATATGTTGTGGTAGTTTTAGTTCCACAGCTTTTTCTGACTGACAGTTAAAATGATTCTCAGTCAGAGTGACACACTGGGGCTTCAGGGGCGGGGTCTGCAGGGTCTTAGGGTCCTGGGTTCCTCCTCGGGTCACTGTGTGTGAGGATTGTAGTGTGTTTTCTCTGTGTCTGTGTGGGTTTCCTGTGGTTCCTTGTGGAGTGAGTGTGTGAAACTGTCCATAGGTGTGAGTGACTGGGTGAGTGTGTGACAGTGACTGGGTGAGTGTGTGAAACTGTCCATAGGTGTGAGTGACTGTGTGAATGTGTGAGTGACTGGGTGAGTGTGTGTATGACTAAGTGAGTGTGTGAGTGACTGGGTGAGTGTGTGAAATTGTCCATAGGTGTGAGTGACTGGGTGAGTGTGTGTATGACTAAGTGAGTGTGTGAGTGACTGGGTGAGTGTGTGAAACTGTCCATAGGTGTGAGTGACTGGGTGAGTGTGAGAGAGTGACTGGGTGAGTGTGTGTATGACTAGGTGAGTGTGTGAGTGACTGGGTGAGTGTGTGAAACTGTCCATAGGTGTGAGTGACTGTGTGAATGTGTGAGTGACTGGGTGAGTGTGTGAAACTGTCCATAGGTGTGAGTGACTGTGTGAATGTGTGAGTGATTGGGTGAGTGTGTGAAACTGTCCATAGGTGTGAGTGACTGTGTGAATGTGTGAGTGACTGGGTGAGTGTGTGAAACTGTCCATAGGTGTGAGTGACTGGGTGAGTGTGTGAGAGTGACTTGGTGAGTGTGTGTATGACTAAGTGAGTGTGTGAGTGACTGGGTAAGTGTGTGTATGACTAAGTGAGTGTGTGAGTGACTGGGTGAGTGTGTGAAACTGTCCATAGGTGTGAGTGTGTGGGTGAGTGTGTGAGAGTGACTTGGTGAGTGTGTGTATGACTAAGTGAGTGTGTGAGTGACTGGGTGAGTGTGTGAAACTGTCCATAGGTGTGAGTGTGTGGGTGAGTGTGTGAAACTGGCTATAGGTGTGAGTGACTGGGTGAATGTGTGAGTGACTGAGTGAGTGTGTGAAACTGTCCATAGGTGTGATTGACTGGGTCAGTGTGTGAGAGTGACTGGGTGAGTGTGTGAAATTGTCCATAGGTGTGAGTGACTGGGTGAGTATGTGAAACTGTCCATAGGTGTGAGTGACTGGGTGAATGTGTGAGTGACTGGGTGAGTGTGTGAAACTGGCTATAGGTGTGAGTGACTGTGTGAGTGTGTGTATGACTAGGTGAGTGTGTGAGTGACTGGACGAGTGTGTGAAATTGTCCATAGGTGTGAGTGACTGGGTGAGTGTGTGAAACTGTCCATAGATGTGAGTGACTGGGTGAGTGTGTGAAACTGTCCATAGATGTGAGTGACTGGGTGAGTGTGTGAAATTGTCCATAGGTGTGAGTGACTGGGTGAGTGTGAGAGAGTGACTGGGTGAGTGTGTGTGTGACTAGGTGAGTGTGTGAGTGACTGGGTGAGTGTGTGAAACTGTCCATAGGTGTGAGTGACTGGGTGAGTGTGAGAGAGTGACTGGGTGAGTGTGTGTATGACTAGGTGAGTGTGTGAGTGACTGGGTGAGTGTGTGAAACTGTCCATAGATGTGAGTGACTGGGTGAGTGTGTGAGTGACTGGGTGAGCACTGACTGTTTCCTTGTTTGTGACGCGGTTCTTAAACACCGATTGGCTTTTTTACAGAAATCCGATCCAGTCGTGTCATATCGTGAGACAGTGAGCGATGACTCTGATCAGGTTTGTTTGTCCAAGTCTCCGAACAAGCACAACCGTCTGTACATGAAGGCTCGGCCCTTGACGGACGGCCTGGCTGAGGACGTGGATAAAGGCGATGTGACGGCGAGGCAAGAGCTGAAGCAGAGAGCGCGATACTTGGCTGAGAAATACGAGTGGGAGGTAGCCGAGGCCCGTAAGATTTGGTGCTTCGGACCAGACGGAACGGGACCCAACATCCTGGTGGATATCACAAAGGGAGTCCAGTATCTGAATGAGATCAAGGACAGCGTGGTGGCTGGTTTCCAGTGGGCGACCAAAGAGGTGAGGAAGCCCACAAGGTTCTGCACGGCTCTTATGTCAGGCACCGAAACACCAATCCAGTGCAGCGTTTGGATAATGACAGGAATTTTAATTCAAGCTGTAAATCAAATCAAATTTATTTGTAAAGCACTTTTTACAACTGATGATGTCACAAAGCAGCTTCACAGAATTCCAGGGATGACAACGTTTAAGATGAGACGTAAAACCCCCAGATGAGAGAGGCCAGGGGCGACAGTGGCAAGGAAAACTCCCTCAGAGCTGAGGAAGAAAACACCCTACCCTCATACCACATAGTAGCGGTAGCAGTAATAGTTAGGAGTCCATGAATACTTCAGTGGAGGGTGGGCAGCTAATCCAAGGCAAGGAACAGCTCAATGGAAATCCAAGGGACATCCCATTTGTTGGTGCAGATTCTAGAGGAAAGGCATTCTTCAGAGCCATTGCTGTAGTTAGTCTAATTTAATATTCAATAATCAGTCAAAAATATTATAGTCCATAATAAAGTGGCTCTTAATTTACCCACTGAATAACTACCTCAGCCATCATTGTAACCACTCTCTCCGCACTCGTTGTGTGTTTCACTCGGATTAACCCTGTCTTTGAGTGCTCACAAACATATCCCCCACATTTTAGGGCTCCATGTCCCCAAAATAATGTGCACAAGCACTGAACAAGTGATGTATTTTAAAAACATGTCTCCTTCAAATAATTAACTGCAAGGACATGATTTAAATGTACCTCTGTAGGGAGCTCTGTGCGAGGAGAACATGAGGTCAGTGAGGTTTGACATCCATGACGTCACGCTGCACGCTGATGCCATCCACAGAGGAGGCGGTCAGATCATTCCCACCGCTCGAAGGGTCCTGTACGCCTCTGTTCTGACCGCACAGCCCAGACTAATGGAGCCCATTTACCTGGTGGAGATTCAGGTGAGTTAATGTCCTTGCTGAAGGACATGACCTAGTGCTTAGGCTACACTTCAAACACGTACTCTATACATTCAGAGGTTTGTAGACACTCCCCCATCATTGGGACTTTGTTCTCTGGAGTGATGGAGCTCCATCCAATGCCTTTGGGATGAGTCCGGGTGATTTATGTCCATTTATGATCCAGAATTAATTCTCAAATATCAGTATCTGACCTCTGTGAAGTGTTCATGGCTGACTGCAATCAAATCCTCACAGAGATATTATTAAAGCTTATCTAAAGCGTTCCCAGAAGCTGTTACTGCAGCATCAGATTGAATACTGTTATTTGAAATGCTGTATGAGCAAGTGTCCACAAACTTCCATACGTGATAAACTGAACCGTACGTAATAAACTGAAGAATGTCACACTGAAATCTGTCATCACCAACACTGGGTCCAGTGTCCAGAGCAGGTGGTGGGAGGTATCTATGGCGTCCTGAACAGGAAGAGAGGACACGTCTTTGAAGAGTCTCAAGTGGCAGGAACACCTATATTCATTGTGAAGGCGTACCTCCCTGTAAACGAATCATTTGGTAAGTGAAACATGCACTCATTCACACACTCATCCAGTCATTCACACGTTTACCCTCATTCACTCACACCTTCACACCTGTGGACATTTTCACACATTCACCCAGTCACTCAATCCCGTTCACACCTTTGGACAACTTTGCTTTCACCCAGTCACTCACTCAAACACTCACCCAGCAGAAGCAATTTGCAGCCTGATCTTTGTCCCATGTGCAGTTAAAGGAGCAGTATGTAATTTTTACCTTAAAATTACAGCCTCAAAATCTTTGTGACGCTCCACTGAGCTGTAACAGGGAGGACAGAGCATTGGGCACAGCACTGCAGAAACTGTACTATGTAATATTTGAGAAGGGTAGCAAGCCACCCGCCTCCCTCCCACTCCCCCTTTGATTTCAGCACAGTGCTTTAAAAGTGTATTTCACTAGGGGGAGCCAGAAAATCCCAAACCTTACCTAGTGTTTCTTTAAAAACTCAGAGAGACACCAACTCACTGGGCACACCAACACCATTCAGTGATATTCTTAGTAATTATTCAGTCCGTAGCTGTCTGGATACAGAAATGTGGTCTCTGTCTAGTCACGTTACCTGGACAAACACTCTCCTCTGAGGAGGACACTAACAATCCACACGTCTGTTTCTCTAACGCCCAACTCCTTTGTCCAGGGTTCACAGCAGACCTGAGGTCCAACACCGGAGGACAGGCCTTTCCTCAGTGTGTGTTTGATCACTGGCAGATTCTCCCCGGAGACCCCTACGACGCCAACAGCAGACCCGCGCAGGTCGTGGCTGAGACCCGCAAGCGCAAAGGCCTGAAAGAGGGAATCCCAGCTTTAGACAACTTCCTGGACAAATTATAATTTTCCCGGACGATCAAAAAATTAACATCTAAGCAACCGTTAGCTCTCACACTCGCGGTGTTCCTTATCAATGTTGTGATAAAGCTAAAGTGTACAATATCTTTACATTGAGCACAATGAAATGGTGAGACATGACAGAGCTTGAGTTTCTCACACTGCGCAATCTTCACTGCAAATAAAAAACAAAGCACCTCAAGTTACGTGAACAGTCTACGGCTCCGGCTGAATTTTTAGCAGTTGCTTTAAAAACAAACCTCACTACAGTACGGAGTTCCACAGAAGTCATGCTTGGCCTGTAGAGTTTGGGATTACAATAAGAATTAAAAGTATAAGAGCTGTTTTGAAATCATTAAATGACATCTCAAGTACCATCTGTTCCAAAACCTGAGGCGATACTACATCCCTCAGCTTTTTTTCTTCTAATCCTGCTAAACTGAGACATCTCCATACTACACATCCTCTAATATTCTCAATATCAATGAACTGAATGAGCAAGACATGACAGAAGGTGTGGGACACTCAGGTGTATTTTATTAGGTGTACAAATAAGTATTAAAGTGTTTTTGTTCATTCATTTATTGTCTGTAACTCTTATCCAGTTCAGGGCAGCGGTGGGTCCAGAGCACACCACGCTCCTCACAGACAGTCACCCAGAGGAAACCCACGCAGACACAGAGAGAACACACCACACTCCTCACAGACAGTCACCCGGAGGAAACCCACGCAGACACAGAGAGAACACACCACACTCCTCACAGACAGTCAACAAGTCACAATATCACAATATTGATTTTTTTTATATATCATTTTAAGAATTATGATATTATCGTGAAAGGTATGATATGGCACAGCCCTACTCATGATCCCCATCTGTAACTGGTCTAAACCCACACTCACATGGACGTTTGGACACAGTATTGTCCCCAAGAACAGAACAAACCCATCACAGTCTTCTCCAGCTTTTTCCTGATGGAGCTCAGAACCAATGCAGTGCCCAATAAACTCTCAACTCGCCGCTTTCATACTGCTTCATTTTTAATGCTACCCAACAGTTACGACAAAAGAACAGGATGCTTGAATTTTTACAAAAAAAGTGCTTTAAATCTTATTTGTACACCTAATACACACACACACACTACCGTGCAGAAGTCTTATGCCCCTAAGATAGTGATATATATTTAAACTAAAGCCTCTCAGTGAGTGTGGGGCTGGTATAAAGTTATATGTAATCACAGTAAACACAGACTAATAATAATATAAAACACACATATATATATATTTCTCTATAAAGCAGTGGGTGAGAGTGAGTTTGAAGAACAGTGTTTTGTTCAGATTCTCCTTGATTCACATGAATTTGTTAAATCCACAGCACACTTTATTTAAAATCATTATTAATTCACCACTAAATCTAGGCACTGGATGATGACCTCCAATAATACACACTCCACGAAGAGAGCCTTGGACAAAGTTAAACACAGTCACACACAGAGGATCACACTGGAGGAATGTGACTGGGTTTATTCTAAAGTTTATTCACAAATAAACACTCACTGCTCAGATCAATAGCTTTTTAAATCTCAATCTCTGGCGCTAAAACCTTTACACAGTACTGTGTGTAATTATATATATATATATGTATATATATATATATATATATTTATTTATTTATGAGGGGGTTGTTGAGCATCATGTTTCTCAGAGGAAGCACCTGCTTGTCCTCACCCTCCCAGTGTTGCTGGCATTTTGTTATGGAGGGAGGGAGGGTCACAGGATGGATTTAGAGATTGAGTTGTTGGTAATTCATTTGTAGGTTCCACTGAACAGAACTATACCATTCACATCACAGCGGTGATGACAAAGTGCTGTAGGGTTCATATCTGGTTTGAAAAATGAAGTTAGTTATTCATTAATATGCACTACATCAGGTTAAAAGCAGAAGTTAAAATACAGAAGAGTGAAATGGGTTAAAGTATTCATTCCAAATACAAAAAAAAACACCCAAACACTGCCCTTTGACTCAAATAGAAGTAGATCTTTCCAATCCATCAATGTATTTCATCACTTTAAAACATCACCTTCAGCACCGTGTCCTCTGTTCACAGGAGACAAAACACTAATTACACACTTACTACAGCTGTGCTTTCACAGTCTCGAGTTATTACAGCTCAGTGCTTCAGAGGGGAGGTGGTCTGAAGGAGCAGCTACAATCATTTCAAACTCTTACAAACACGCAAACCACGTTCGGTCATCATGAGAAACTGATCCAACTGGGTTTGCCTCCCGTCTCTGGTGAGTTGATGGTTGTATCTGGGGATTCAGGGGGAAGCAGGGTGTGAGACGCTCCCGGTGCATGGCTGCCCTGCTCCTCCGGGCTGGGGTTCTGCTCGCAAACAGAGAGGGGCTCGCCATGACACGAGGAGCTTGTAACTTTTATGAACTAAATATTCAGATCTGCAGTTTTCTTCTGTGAAAACAGTTCAGCAACATTAGAGATTTAGTATCATTTTGGTAAAAAAAGACAAATTAACACAGATTTAAACAAATCTAAACAGCACAAATATATTTAACACGTCTGAGTATTTTCCTGAGCTGCACATGAAGTTTCACCAGTTTGAAGGAGGAAAACACAGCTCTAATATGAACAATCCTTTTGTTTCTGATATTCCTGTAAAAGCCAGCCTCTGCAGCATGTGTTCAACACGAGCGACGGCTTTAAAACAGAACGGTGTTTCAGCGACAGAATTAGAATCTATTTCTAAAATCCAGTCACCACTCTGTAAACCCATTTTTTCCAAAAATTCATTCCCTGTTAAAGTGCCCTTGAGCAAGACGCCTAACCCCCAAACTGCTCCCCGAGGCGATCCCAGCCCCCTGCTCCGGCTGTGTGTGTGTTCACTGCCCCTAGTGCATGTGAAGGATTGCTCACTGGTGTGTGTTTGTGTGTTCAGTCATGAAGGGCTTGAATGCAGAGAAACAATTTCCCCAACGTGATCAATACAGGTGTGTCATCGTCTTCTTCGTGAACTTGGCCCAAAGAGCTCAACAACTCTCTTCTGCTCTCACCGTTTGCGACAAACAGTCAATACACGACATGTCAGGGACAGTTCTTATTCTTTTTTCTTTTTAATTATAAACATATTTTGGGGGTCAGTGGTTTTGAGGTGAATATTCAAAAAACACAGTTTAAATAGTAAAAAGAGGACAAATTTCCCACATACAAATACAATGCAGGTCCACAAACAGGTCTGTTAATTAATAAATCAACCGATCATCTGACAGCCCCCTAATAAAACGCAAACGTGCAAAAAACAATTATAAATGATTTTAAAAAACTCACAAACAAAACAAAAAAAAACAAACACAAGATCCGACCTGTTGACGTTTTTCGCTGAGACTCAATTACAACCTATAATTCATAAACCATACGACATGATGTGCGACATAATATATATGAAGCTCGTTTTTATTGCTAGATGCTAATTTAGAACCTTTGAAATGAAATAAAATCGCACCGCAGGAATTTGTTAGTTACTACGATAAAAACAGAGCTGCCAGAGTGCTTTCCGCATCATTTCCTCATGGTACACCGCTCCGCTTCTTTTCGGAAACATCCGACTCAATGCTCAGTTAATCCTCACCGTTCCTAGTCCACCATTTCACTGACCGTTCCGCTTCTTCGGTCTGTTCCGTTAAAAAAGGCAATGGGTATGAGTCACTGTTATAACGTTAAAAATAAAGAGAGTATCATCTTCAGAGGGAGAGCACATGTAAGGGCTGGATTTTTCAAAATAGTCTGGTGCTACCAACATCTATACGCAGAACATGCGTTTCCCCTGGCTGCAATTATCTGTGTCCGTTACATAATGCACACCAAAAGGGTAAATATGACATTTAACCACGATTAACTTCGGTGTGCGGAACCGTTGGCCATGGCAGTTTTCTCTGTGATTGTGTAGACTGTGCATCGCTGGCCTGTGAATAGAGAAACACTGACTCAGTCCAAAGAGATAATGTCTGAGAGGCTGGAGGACCCTCCAGTGATGACTCCCGTTTCGTGACTGGAGCTTCCGCTGTGCGAGGTGGTCTCGTATGGGACTGAAGAGGACACAAAGCCGGCGCTGGTGGTGGCACTCTGGATGCTGCTGGAGAGGTTGTCGAGGAACACAGGGCTCCGGTAATGCTGCTGAAACACAGTAAACATTGCTCATTTGTGGGGTGTCATTTTGTCAAAGTCATATATTCCATATATGTCATTATCAGAGCTCTGTTGTTATTATTAAAATTATTAGTTATTCTTGAGCTGAAGCTTTGTGGGGGCGTCGTGTTAACTTGTCAGTGCAGACACAGTGAGGTTTAGATTCCATGTAATAAATTACATGTATTATTTCAAAATAAATAAATGTTTTAATAACAATACATTCTTTTATTAAATATATTATTGGGTATATGAACATACACAATATAAATTCATTTGAAAAAGAATCCACTTCCCCCTCCACATCACAACAACAGATTAATAAAAAGTAGTCTTTGTGAAGTGAATATTTTATACCCTTTGTATTAACCCCAGTTTTCGCTGGATTTTCTCCACACTGTCACTGAATTTCCCAGATCTCACGCAGTAAGGAATCACTTGGATTTGAACTTGTGACTGGTTTTTTAAAAGGTATCTGACTAAATTAAAGCAGTCTATTTGGATTAAACTTGAAAGCTGGGATCTGTAAAAACAGATAAGCCGTTTGATCCTGAAGATTTGGATCTACGTTCTGTAATCCAGTACAAACTTTAAGTAGGATTAAATGCTACAACTGGGTTTTTCAGAACTGTACGCAGAAACCTTTTGATACCGGGATGATTTCTATCACAACTTGAGAGGTGGACTGAAGGTGGAGTGACAGTGTTAAGGACACACTTTGTACAGAAATGTCTTTAAAACTAGCCTGTGTTCTGTGAAGGTGATTTAAGAGACACTCAAATATTATTAAAAAATTATTTCAATTCATTTAAAAGATCTTTAGACAACGTAACATAAGTTGATTACTTTTACTTAAATATATTGGCAAAAATAATAAACATTTTCATAATTTGTTTAAAACAAAAAACACGCAGACACAGGGAGAACACCACACTCCTCACAGACAGTCACCCGGAGGAAACCCACGCAGACACAGAGAGAACACACCACACTCCTCACAGACAGTCACCCGGAGGAAACCCACGCAGACACAGAGAGAACACACCACACTCCTCACAGACAGTCACCCGGAGGAAACCCACGCAGACACAGAGAGAACACACCACACTCCTCACAGACAGTCACCCGGAGGAAACCCACGCAGACACAGAGAGAACACACCACACTCCTCACAGACAGTCACCCGGAGGAAACCCACGCAGACACAGAGAGAACACACCACACTCCTCACAGACAGTCACCCGGAGGAAACCCACACAGACAGAACACACCACACTCCTCACAGACAGTCACCCGGAGGAAACCCACGCAGACACAGGGAGAACACACCACACTCCTCACAGGGAGTGGGTCGAACCCACAACCTCCAGGTCTCTGGAGCTGTGTGACCTGGAATAACTTTATCCAGTTTGAATATGTTTTGAAAAACTGTGAGAAAATCTGATTTTTGTGGGATTTGATTATCCGGGAAAATTGGATCATTATAAGCGTTGGAAAACCTTAAACCTTAGATCGCTGGTGTTACAAAAAGATTTCTATAACATTTTTATACACATACCTGTGGGTCTGGTTGAAGTAATGTAAATAGATCAAGACCTGCAAGAGATTAACAGTCACAGTGAGATCAATTCAAACACTCACTAGGCCTGAGAAGAAACAGACAGACTCCATTACAGAAAACTGACATACTGTGCATATCTGTGGGAATAGTGGACAGTGTTGAATGGTGGAATGGAACTGCATAGTCCGCTATGGAGGAGGTTAAGTATGAGGTGTCTAGTGTCTGTACGCTTGGCACTCGAACCGTTGATGGCTGGTAGGTCAGCACCCTGAGGGAGACAGAAATACACCAAAAATTATTCAGAATAATTCACACACAACACACACATCTAAATCCTTGCACATTGGAACTTCACTGAAAGGAGCAAGAAATTGTCTTCTCAGATGAGTCTCAGAATCTATATATTATTTATTTATACTGACACCTGGTGGTCTGTTTTTACTCAGTGCTCTTATTTCTCACGCTCACTGTGTCTGTTTTGCTGCGTTCAACCTTGTCTTTGTGCTCTCGCGGTACAATTTTAAAGTTTCAGCACTCTACGGAAAAGGCAGCACACTTTAGAACAGTCTGTTTTATCCTGTGCTTTCGGACTTAAGCTGCCCACGAAAACTGGTTGGTCTTGTTTTATAGTCAGTGAGTTGGTGGGCTCCAGATCCAGATGCACTGAAAACACAGCACCGAAATAACAAGTGGGGATTTGAACGTAAATCATAATTCAGATTCAGTACATGAAAACAAGCAGTACTCTGCCCCCAGCTTTCCCCTCATATTCATAGATATTCATTCATTATCTGTAACCCTTATCCAGTTCAGGGTCGCGGTGAGTCCAGAGCCTACCTGGAATCACTGGGCGCAAGGTGGGAATACACCCTGGAGGGGGCGCCAGTCCTTCACAGGGCAACACAGACACACTCAGACACTCACACTTATGGACACTTTTGAGTCGCCAATCCACCTACCAACGTGTGTTGTTGGAGCGTGGGAGGAAACCGGAGCATCCGGAGGAAACCCACACAGACACAGAGAGAACACACCACACTCCTCACAGACAGTCACCCGGAAGAAACCCACGCAGACACAGAGAGAACACACCACACTCCTCACAGACAGTCACCCGGAGGAAACCCACACAGACACAGGGAGAACACACCACACTCCTCACAGACAGTCACCCGGAGGAAACCCACGCAGACACAGGGAGAACACACCTGTGTTTATATTTTTGTTCAGTATATTTTACATGTTGCCTGATTGATGAAGATTCCATATTTTGTAATTAAACCAACTTTCAGAAGAGAAGAGATGTAAGGGAGAGCTCCCACTGACCCTTTACTGTGCATCTCCTCTGGTTTAACCATATAGACACAGCGCTTTTTCAGAGGAGGATCTGGTTCTGCTTCATCATCTGAAGAGCTTTCAATGGTCAGATCAATCACGTCTGCCTTTTTTGTGCTGCTGAGCTCTGTGTGTGGAACCACTGCACTCGGTCGGATGGGAGAAGCACCTAAAAGTGTAAAGAAAAACGTTAGTCCTGAAGACAAATGTAATGGTTTTAGGACCACTGCAAAAAAAAAAATAAAAAATAAAATAAAAAATAGAGAATAAATTCTGAATTCTGAGGTTAATGTGAGAATGATTCTGTGAAAATAATTAATTAATTAATTAGAGAAACACCGTTTGGGTTATGATCATTATCTAAATATTTAAAGAATTTTTTTCTCTTCATTATTCAGACTTTATTCTCAGATTATTCTGAATTCATCCAACTAAAGTCAAACAAAACAATATAAAATATAATAACCCCTCAATGTAGACAGGGCTCTCTCTCTCTATTTTATAAAAATATATATATTTGTTCTGTGCTGTATTTGTTTACTAATAACTCTGTATTATATTACATAAGAAATGCAGACCATAGGACGAATTTTAAAACGTATACAGAACAAACCAGTACAGCACACAACCCTAATTAGCCATATGTTAAACATGAACAGCTGCGGCCAAGTGAGGCATGCCTTAGCCCAGTTGGCCGCTCTGCGTTTTGTCCCTCCCCCCTCCAGTGTCTGTTGCAGACAGCCCTACAGACCACAGGACCCCCGTTCCATCAGCAGACAGCGGAGTTTGTGACGAGCCCCAGCAGCAACGAATAAACACAGCTAATAAGTCTTACACTCAATTTTGGGAATGCAGGGCGATGACACTTTCAGCGCCTCCTTCTTTGGTCTCATTGGGCACCACGTCCCATCTTCTTGGAACTTGATTTCATCAACGTCTGTGCAGTCATTTAATATTTCCATGAAGAGCCTGAAATAACAAATGAAATTGTAGAATAAAGCAAAGGATAAGACTTTTTTGATCCCCTCGGGGTAGATACAAAAACAAACAAACACAAAAATCAATCAATAATCACACACATTAACACACACTGTGTGGCACTAGATGTTCCGTGCATATGTGTGCGCGCGTGTGTGTGTGTGTAATTATAATTGCGCAGAGAGAACACTGCACTTGAATAAATGTAATAAATATAAATTGACATGGTTAGAATATTCGAGTGGTAAAAAAAACAAAGATGAGACACAGTTCAAGTAAACTGCACATGGGTTGAGGAGAAAGACTAATAATACTAAGCACTGCGGCAAGCAGCTTAGATGTCTATGTGGAAACTAGTTTGAGAAATAAAGTGCTACAGTAAGTTACTGTTAAACAGTCTGATAGCAGATGGGATGAAGCACCTGTCGTACCGCTTCTGTACTGTTTCGTCCCACACTGTGGGTGGAAGTGTCTGGAACTGCCAGATCTAGGCAGCATTTTAAACAAGCATTAAATACTGCACTCTGGTCATGTCAGACACAGCCTGGATGTAAACAAACACAGCGGATGACAGTGAAATAAACCAGCTAAGCTCTCATTTGTTTGCGGTCTTTCAGGCCTAACGTTAATGTTGCGTTTCACAGCAGTCTCTTGGTGTCCACCCTACACTGCAAATATTGAACATGTGGCTGCTCTGGGAGAAGATCACAGGAGTAAGGATTGGATTAAGGACTCCCCACACAGGAGAACATGAGAAGATAATTGTTTACGATCTCCCTAAAATCAAGAGACCTCTTGTGATTGTCGAGAGGAGCAAATCACCACAACTTTCCTGTTGTGGGGGCCAGGCATTAGAGACCGGATTTTTCATTGGGGTCTGTGACAGTGAAAAGTGAAGCAGTAAACAAACAGGCAGTAGAGTCTAGTAGTCTACGTACCATGCAGTGGAAACGCAAAGCTTTAGAGGACTGTAAAGCCCCCGTGGACTGGGCTGTCACAGTGGATCCTGGACTAATCAGCACCTGACCTCACTAACGTTCTCATGGCTACACGCTGCTAAATCCTCACAGCAATCTTCCAACAGCTAGAGTAAAGCCTTCACAGAAGAAGAGTAGAGACTGTTCCTCATTAACATCACAGAGAAAACACTGGGCAAGTGTGTGGCCACATTTCCGAGCTGGTTCACCACAGTGGAGACGGGAAAGGTACTCACCCATCTATGATCAGACTCTCATATGTGGCTTTCTTGTCGCACACAGGGCAGATCCAGGTGGGCTTCTTCTCGTTCATCTGCAGGTACAGCGCAGCATCGAAACACTGCAGGTGAGAGCAGGTAACCGCTCGACAGGGAACTGTGAGTCGCATCTTTCCAAGCTGTGTGAAACATGAGCAGACTTTAAATGAGTGTAGCATAAAAAAACACAAGAGTGAGATAAATATTATAAAGTGTATTCAGAACCTACTGGGCACATAAGAGACACCCTCAAGCTGGTGGTGGCTATCTCACTGTCCGGGTCGGCTGTGAGCTTTTCTTTTACTGAGAACAAAGTAAAGAGAGGGGGTAACTGATTAGATGAAAGTGGTACCTATATTAACCTGTACACATCAAGCACACAGTGCAAGTTAAAAAACTCCCTGTACTCCCCGTTACACTGATTTATTTAAAACCAAAAGACACAAGTCCGTTTATAACTTCCGTAAAGTGTTAGTTGACATCTTACTCAGTGCTCTGGAGTGGTCAGGGTTCCTGATTCCTTTCATTCTTAATCTCTGGAGTAACAGCGGGGATGTCAGCTGTCGTACCAAGTAAACGGACATCGAGTAAGTCTGAAAAACACGTAACGGTGAACAAACCGCAGGAATATCAACACGAAATTAACATTTAAACTTTTGTTTTAACGCTGAGGAGCACGGCCTACTTTTCCAATTTCAGGCGCCCATGTGACTGATATCTGATTGGGTAATGCAGATGATAATCTGACGAGAGAAGTGATATTCAAAGGTCTCCCCGGTCTCTTCTGTTCGACACCATTCTTAGGAGGTGGTGCATAGCCCTAAGATACAAACAGACATCAGAGAATCACCATCACTTTCACATACAAACAGTACACAGCTGATGTTGTTTATTTGAATACGTTTCTGCACTTAATCAGAAGGGTCAAGTATTTAACCAAAATGGCATTACACAAAGATTTTAATTTGAAATCAAGGAGAAATCAGCAAGAACTAACAAATATTAGGTGTGCAAATGAGTTTTAAAGCATTTTTGTGTAATATTATTTTAATAAAAAATAAAAACATTTCCCCGCTCTTCTGTCATTTTACGAAAAAAAGCATTGCAAAGCATTAAAAATGACAGTTTGTATTTTTTCGTTCATTGTCTGTAAGCACTTTTTCTACCACCTGAGGGAAGTCGGAACGTCACTCGGTGGTGGTGGTGGAGGGCAGGAAGATGCCAGGGGAAAACCGAAAAGGTCGGGGGGGGGGGAAAAAAAAAAAAAAAAAAAAAAGATGTTGGAAGATGCTGCTGCCAAATGTGCGAAATTAACAGAGCTGTTTCCAGAGGACACACCCCAGTTAAAGCCAGTAAAGAGAGATAGGGAAATAATTGTGCATGGTCAGTGTAAGGCTACTGCACAGCGCTTGCAATCAGGGCTTTCACAACCATGAAATTTTAACTGATGATTATTTGTCATACAAGTAATTACAATTAACGATTTAATTGTCTGTTTTTTTTTTTTACACCCGCAGTATTTTAATAGGCCTTTGTGTTTAATGAAAACATAAGGTACACACACTATTATGGTAAAGAATGTTTATTCATAAAGATGTGTGAAGATATTTGCCCCTTTCCTGTTTATAATTAAAATTGTGTGTTTGAAACTGATATTTGAAAATTCTCTAAATAAGCAAAACAATCAAATGTACTACGGCTTTAACATCGGTTGTTTACTGTCTCGGCGAATTCTGGGACTAAGGCTATGTTCACACCGCGGGGTACAGAGGCCCAGTCAGACGTGACACGAGTCGTTCATGTGGCTGCGTGAACAGCACAAATTCACATTGAATCTGACTTTTTCCACCTCAGATTTGGGGAGTTTCATATGATCCACGTCCCTCTGTGGAAATTCGACTCTGTCTGAAAGACCAGGTCTGAATTTATGTGAATTTTACGTCACTCCGGCCGCTGAGAATACTCTCCGGACTACGGGCCAAAGCTTTTATTTATTTATTTTTTTTTTTTATTTGAGGTGTTTAGGAAATGGCCAAGTGTAAGGATTTCCGTTTTGTAAAAAATACTGGGAAACAAAAAAACTGTGAAACTCCTGTCTTTTACGAGAAAATAAAACACGTGGAAATTTGTATAAAGGTGGGTTTGTTTTAAATAAAAGACCTTAGGTGAAGACCTTATTTATTCGTTCTATATCAGTCTGATATTGTTCGTGTATGAAACTGTATAAATGTGGCTCCTGGAAATATTAAACTCATTATGTCTTGCGCTTGTCGTCTTCTCTTTTGAGACTCGTGCTCGTGAGAGAACTGGGAAATTAGTGCTTAGAGTGAAAGAAAAATCAGTTCACGTTTTAATATTCTACAGAGTCTTTAATTAATACTCTGTTTTTAACACAGAACTCATTTGGAGTAAAGAAGAGGGATGTTCTGGGACACAGCGCTGCAGTAAATCATCGGTCCGGTCCGATTCCTTCATTTAAAAAATGAAAGGTCTTTGTATGAAACAGACTTCTGCTCAGAGCCTGAAGCATCGGGCTTTGTGCGTTTGGCTCAGTTTTAAAAAATCAGATTTGGTCCCTTTTACTTGCTGCGTGAACGTAGCCTAAGATACTCCCAGCTGCCGGGAAGAATCTGTTGATGCCGCTGTCTTCCCAAGTTCAGCGAAGTGCGGTGGTGGATCCACAGACGATTTCTCAGGTTTGTTTTATTGGCACTTTTTACAGCCACCGTTTAATAACACTATTTATTTAGTAATACACGTAATTGATATTCTGTTTGTTGGGATTGAAATGAAATATAATATGATCGCGGTCAGCTGAAATAATCGTGATCATGTGATTACGTAATAATCGCGACAGGTCTACGTGTAAGGTCAGTTTAGCGTAGTTTATTTTTCACACCATAAATCACAAATATCCTGTTTCAAGCTGAAAATAATAAACATAATTTAGACGTGTAATACGTTAAATCACCGAACTCTTTAATGGAATGTTATTGTAGCGTCTGAGCAAACCCCTACTAAAATGCCATTTTAATTTCAATTTATTTTAATTTCAACGTATTGCTCCAGTACAGAGGGAAATACATTTTCATCTTTACCACATTTTTGACCTTTTAAATGTTCATGTGATTTAAATTTGAATTAAACTGATTGTTTAAGTGAAGTGTTTTCTGTTAATTTACCAATGCTCCATGAAGAAAGTGGGTCGGGTTTGGGCATGAAACTCCCGGGCTGAAAAAGGGGCCCACTCCGGTCCTGACAGGGACCAATGAATCCTTCAGTCGCCACTTTTACACTACTTTATTTTAAGGTTATTTTTTTTGTTGAATATGATGATAATTGTCATTTTTAATACAACACAACAGTCACCACGATCTTATCTGTACTCCTAATAAATAGATTAAAGGAATCAAAGAGAAAATATATTTTTTAAAGGTCTACTTTCTTTGTTTTCACAAATATTTACCCAATTATTAGAGATCACCACTTACACCCCTTTAGTTAGCCGTTAGCGGAACTGAAGGTTCATCACATCAGCTGACAGACACCTGTGTTGGCCGGCACTGTGCCTTGTTATGAGGGGAGGTAGGGCGCCCTGCCATCCACCAAGAGTACACAGCTAACTGGCAACCTCCCAACGATGGCGCCAAGAACTCAGGAGCCCCCATTTAACATTTTGAAACCACAAGACTTTTGAGTGTCCTATATTTCAGCAGCGTATGCCATTAAACACTTACTGGTAAAGGAAAGAGCTTCCCATTGACTTTGATGCAAAGACTATTGGGATAGTTATCTTCTTGAGGGCAACTTGTTTCTGAAAGGCAGAACCTGTCGACAAAACAGAAGTAAACCCCACATTAACGCCCATTTCACTGAAGCTGAACTAACGAACACTGCTAAACTCACAAACAACCTCACCGTAACTGTATTTGAACCATGTAGTCTCTTCTGCCACCAGGAAGGAAATCCCTTTAACAACAAATAACAGATGAGAAAAAACCAAACACACAGCAGAACAGAGAGATAAACCAATCCAAGAAAAACAGTGCATGGAAAACTACACAATAAAGGGAATTGATCTAAATCCTTACCGTGAAATGCAAACCTCTCTCACTTGTTGTGGAGTCAAGGCAAAGATGAAATACTTCTCCTGGTGAAATCTCTGAACAGTGCTGGGTCCTGGGTGAAAGAAGAAATACATGCAAAGACAGGCTTGGGCTTAAATGAGCTTTTCTGTACAGTCACAGTGAAACACAGCCCAGTTTTCAAAGAAGGATTTCTACAATGATAAATCAAATCCAGCATTACCTAAACTTGAGGGCTTGATCAAAACATCCAACACATCATAAAAGGGTAAGGGCTTCATCTGGACGTCCGGGTGGACGGGGGGCATTAGCGAGTTCGGCTGCTGCATGTTCATCATGGGTTTGGATTCATGAAACACTGAAGAGTCGCAGGTCACCAAGTGTGGATGCACCAAGTCGGTGTGAACAGCACCAAGAGAAAGATCCGGACACACGACCGCAGACCGGTCCTGCGTCTGAAAGTAGGACTTAATTCTTGACAGTTCAGTGAGGCTGTCGAACGTTCTGGGATACCTCCGGTGATAAAGCTCCTTGATTTTAATCTGCACGGCAGGACTACAGTCGCTCTTTAGCAAATGCAAAGCTCTCAGAAGAAGTTCATGCTTGCGACCGCTCTTGTTCCTTCCAGCAAAACCTAGCAGCACCTGGAGCTCTGAGACACGGAAACTTGATACCATATTCTGCAAAACAAATACAGACAGCGGTAAAGAGAAGAGACTGAGGAAATCTGAGCAGTGCAAGGTGCAGGCTGGCCACAGGAGATAAAGCAAAGAACGTGTGGTGAAAATCAGTTCCAAATGCGTAGGGTGTGTGCAAGCTTTAACCATTATAGAATCAATGTGAATTAAACATGAGAAAAGAAAGCACATTCATCAAAATAAAGTCAATAAATATAATTAAGTTACTCTTACACTTTTTAGATACATGTCTAAACACTGTAACCCAAATGTGTAGTAACTGTAGTAACACCCCACCCAAATATGCCCCCTACCAAAAATTCCCCAGAGAAATAAGAAAATCTCAACTGACCCTTCAACATATGGTCCATGCTTGATTGTTCTTACTTGTTAATCCTTTTTTCTTTAAAAATCCTTTACAAATGTGAGCGAAATGCATCTAAAAACGTTGGGAATAAGTCCAGAACCCATTAGATGAGCATTGTAAACAAGACAGAACATGTTGCATTTGACAGTTAACTGAGCAGATTCCTGGTTTAGAGTAAATCAATAATCAATAACTACAAACAATGAGAAATAACAGGCTACACACATTCACACACCGCAGCTACCGACTGACTTGGGCTTTTATGCGTCGTCAAAAGTTCTCAAGATTTCTCAAGTCCACCTTAAATGCTGCAGCGTAAATAGACTCGGTCACAGACCCGTCTGCAGGATTTAAGGTGGACCTCGGATTTCGGTTATGCGGCCAACTTCAGCTTTGTTATCAAAACTGACTTTAGTTTCTTTTACATATAAATAATTATAATACTTCTGAGGTCAGAACTGTGTAAATTTACATGGTCTCAACTGAGCAGCTAACGTTTAAGTTGGATTTATTTGAGAGGGCTGATCCTGGCACAACACAACAAAAGGAAAGCCAAAACAGTCGCGAAGAGACAAGTGTGTGTTTTTTTTTTTTTACCTGTGTCTGGGCGTGAAAAGCTACTAAAAGAGCATTCTACATAATTCTCATGCAAAAAAAAACAGAGAGCTCTGGGCCAGGAACAAAGATAAACAGACGTGCCATTAATAATCTTCCGTTACCGAAGCAGCTGTAACGTTAACGTCTCTAGCTCCTCGGCCTAAGACCGAGAAGTATATCGGTGTTTTGTTACAAAGAACACTCCCAGTCCGCGTTAAAGCGACTGAGTGGTTATTAAAAAATGACAGCGGATAGAGCTGTTGTTTTTTTGAAGCCTGAGAGAAGTGTAAAGCGGCTGGCAGCGATCAGAACACTTTCGCCTACCCGTAACTCCTCAAAATCCGCCATTTCCTGGCTCGGTTCATCCTGCCGCTGATCCGGTCAAAGTTCAACTCGGCTCCTCACCGTAGGCATGGTTGTTCATAAAAGAGTCGGTTCATTAAATCGACTCTTCCCTACCATGTCCCAAATGGCGCCTCGTCCGAGTCCACTCTATGACGTTTATGGACAGACACCCAGTACAGTAGGGTACAGAGCACTGGTGGGGCCATCAATTCACGTTCAAATAAAGCGAACTAATGGAAACGAATAAAGAATGCGTGGGAACTGCTTCATAAGGCATGGGAACGAATTAATAATGTGTGATGATGTATTCAGAAATCTCATTCCCACGGTATAATATCTCCTTCAAATGCCTTTGGACAATTTCACACACACACACACACACACACACACACACACGCACACACATACACACACACCAGTGGACAGTGTCACACATTCACCAAGTCACACACGTCAGTAGACAACTAACACACGTACCCAGTCTCAGATATAGTGAAAATAGATTTAAACAAACAGAAATGAGTCTCATGGGCTAAATCAAGCCTATTTATAGATTTGTATTGAAGGATATTATGTTTAGAAAGTTTTATAAATTAGTGGTCGGTATTGTACTGTTTCGTATTACAGTAGTGTGCTATTCGTCTTGTATTAAGTGTAGAACATTTACTGAGATGTTAAGGCTTTCTGTTATTATTTCAGACACAAGATTAATGTTGCAGCGCCGAGAAAACTCCACCACCCAAATAGGACCTGATTTGTGGGGGTCATGACCTTTGAAATACAGGGTGAAAGGGGGCGGTAGGGTATGAACAGCACATGGTCTTCAGTTGTCCAGCAGAGGGCGCTCTATGAACGCGTGTCGACTTAGTTTACAATCTGTTTTCTGATTAGATTAACTCTGTGCTCTAAATAATACAATACATGCACAATCTGTAAGAACTATATTTCTCCTCATTAGTAACTTATTTGAAAGCTTTTATCAACGTAAAGATCAAGAACCAGCCAGAAATCCTGCTACATGGAAGACTTCACAAGACATTTTAATCACTCTGTGTACGGACAAAGGCGTTTGAGCACCTGCTCATCCTTAATGTCTCCTAAAATAAAGACAATGAGTTTGTCCTGAGACTCCAGTTCGCACTGCATTGAGCATTAAATGGCAGTCAGCCACGTCACAAACACCACTCCAGCTCAAAGATACTGGATGGTTACTCCAGAGCCCATTGCTAGGAGGCTTTATACTTGGCACTTGGCATTGACCATGGTGACCTTAGGTTGATTGGCAGCTGCTCCAGAGCATCCCTTTCACATATTTTATGACGATTCTAAAAGCTGTGTGTACACTACAAAATAGTGCACTGATGTGTACCAAGAATGTACATTTATCACACTGTGGGCACATGTCTTGCTTGTGGGGACCACATAGGAAGGTTAAAGGTAAATCACCACAAAATTAATAAAAGTCTGTAATGTCCCCATAATTCACGGAGATACAAGAGCTCAGCACACTTGGAGGAGACCGCTAACTGCCTAGTTCTGTGAGTGACAGCCCCGTCAGAGAGAGCTAGCCCTGTTATACCTGAATTGTGATTTACTGTATACTGTATAGGGCGGCACGGTGGCGCAGTCACACAGCTCCAGGGTCCTGGAGGTTGTTGGTTCGAGTCCCGTTCCAGGTGACTGTCTTTGAGGAGTGTGGTGTGTTCTCTCTGTGTCTGCGTGGGTTTCCTCCGGGTGACTGTCTGTGAGGAGTGTGGTGTGTTCTCTCTGTGTCTGTGTGGGTTTCCTCTGGGTGACTGTCTTTGAGGAGTGTGGTGTGTTCTCTCTGTGTCTGCGTGGGTTTCCTCCGGGTGACTGTCTTTGAGGAGTGTGATGTGTTCTCTCTGTGTCTGCGTGGGTTTCCTCCGGGTGACTGTCTGTGAGGAGTGTGGTGTGTTCTCCCTGTGTCTGCATGGGTTTCCTCCGGGTGAATGTCTGTGAGGAGTGTGGTGTGCTCTCTCTGTGTCTGCGTGGGTTTCCTCCAGGTGACTGTCTGTGAGGAGTGTGGTGTGTTCTCCCTGTGTCTGCGTGGGTTTCCTCTGGCTGAGTGTCTGTGAGGAGTATGGTGTGTTCTCTCTGTGTCTGCGTGGGTTTCCTCCAGGTGACTGTCTGTGAGGAGTGTGGTGTGTTCTCCCTGTGTCTGCGTGGTTTCCTCCGGGTGAATGTCTGTGAGGAGTGTGGTGTGCTCTCTCTGTGTCTGCATGGGTTTCCTCCGGGTGACTGTCTGTGAGGAGTGTGGTGTGTTCTCCCTGTGTCTGCGTGGGTTTCCTCCAGGTGACTGTCTGTGAGGAGTGTGGTGTGTTCTCTCTGTGTCTGCGTGGGTTTCCTCTGGCTGAGTGTCTATGAGGAGTGTGGTGTGTTCTCTCTGTGTCTGTGTGGGTTTCCTCCGGGTGACTGTCTGTGAGGAGTGTGGTGTGTTCTCCCTGTGTCTGCGTGGATGGCCTCCGGGTGACTGTCTGTGAGGAGTGTAGTGTGTTCTCTCTGTGTCTGCATGGGTTTCCTCCGGGTGACTGTCTGTGAGGAGTGTGGTGTGTTCTCCCTGTGTCTGCGTGGGTTTCCTCCAGATGACTGTCTGTGAGGAGTGTGGTGTGTTCTCTCTGTGTCTGTGTGGGTTTCCTCTGGCTGAGTGTCTGTGAGGAGTATGGTGTGTTCTCTCTGTGTCTGTGTGGGTTTCCTCCGGGTGACTGTCTGTGAGGAGTGTGGTGTGTTCTCCCTGTGTCTGCGTGGATGGCCTCCGGGTGACTGTCTGTGAGGAGTGTAGTGTGTTCTCTCTGTCTGTGTGGGTTTCCTCCGGGTGACTGTCTGTGAGGAGTGTGGTGTGTTTTCCCTGTGTCTGCGTGGGTTTTCTCCGGGTGACTGTCTGTGAGGAGTGTAGTGTGTTCTCTCTGTGTCTGTGTGGGTTTCCTCCGGGTGACTGTCTGTGAGGAGTGTGGTGTGTTCTCTCTGTGTCTGCGTGGGTTTCCTCCGGGTGACTGTCTGTGAGGAGTGTGGTGTGTTCTCCCTGTGTCTGCATGGGTTTCCTCCGGGTGAATGTCTGTGAGGAGTGTGGTGTGCTCTCTCTGTGTCTGCGTGGGTTTCCTCCAGGTGACTGTCTGTGAGGAGTGTGGTGTGTTCTCCCTGTGTCTGCGTGGGTTTCCTCTGGCTGAGTGTCTGTGAGGAGTATGGTGTGTTCTCTCTGTGTCTGCGTGGGTTTCCTCCAGGTGACTGTCTGTGAGGAGTGTGGTGTGTTCTCCCTGTGTCTGCGTGGTTTCCTCCGGGTGAATGTCTGTGAGGAGTGTGGTGTGCTCTCTCTGTGTCTGCATGGGTTTCCTCCGGGTGACTGTCTGTGAGGAGTGTGGTGTGTTCTCCCTGTGTCTGCGTGGGTTTCCTCCAGGTGACTGTCTGTGAGGAGTGTGGTGTGTTCTCTCTGTGTCTGCGTGGGTTTCCTCTGGCTGAGTGTCTATGAGGAGTGTGGTGTGTTCTCTCTGTGTCTGTGTGGGTTTCCTCCGGGTGACTGTCTGTGAGGAGTGTGGTGTGTTCTCCCTGTGTCTGCGTGGATGGCCTCCGGGTGACTGTCTGTGAGGAGTGTAGTGTGTTCTCTCTGTGTCTGTGTGGGTTTCCTCCGGGTGACTGTCTGTGAGGAGTGTGGTGTGTTCTCCCTGTGTCTGTGTGGGTTTCCTCCAGGTGACTGTCTGTGAGGAGTGTTGTGTGTTCTCTATGTGTCTGTGTGGGTTTCCTCTGGCTGAGTGTCTGTGAGGAGTGTGTTGTGTTCTCTCTGTGTCTGTGTGGGTTTCCTCCGGGTGACTGTCTGTGAGGAGTATGGTGTGTTCTCCCTGTGTCTGCGTGGGTTTTCTCCGGGTGACTATCTGTGAAGAGTGTAGTGTGTTCTCTCTGTGTCTGTGTGGGTTTCCTCCAGGTGACTGTCTGTGAAGAGTGTAGTGTGTTCTCTCTGTGTCTGTGTGGGTTTCCTCCAGGTGACTGTCTGTGAGGAGTGTTGTGTGTTCTCTCTGTGTCTGTGTGGGTTTCCTCTGGCTGAGTGTCTGTGAGGAGTGTGGTGTGTTCTCTCTGTGTCTGTGTGGGTTTCCTCCGGGTGACTGTCTGTGAGGAGTATGGTGTGTTCTCCCTGTGTCTGCGTGGGTTTCCTCCGGGTGACTGTCTGTGAGGAGTGTAGTGTGTTCTCTCTGTGTCTGTGTGGGTTTCCCTCCAGGTGCTTTAGTTTCCTCCCTCTGTCCAAAAACACACTTTGGTAGGTGGATTGGAGACTCAAAACTGACGGTAGGTGTGAGTGAATGTGTGTGTGTGTGTTGCCCTGCAGGGTGTGTTCCTGCCTTGCATCCAATGATTCTGGGTAGGCTCTGGACACACTGCGGCCCTGAACCGGATAAGGGTTACACACAATGAATGAATGAATGTTGGAGCTGTTACCACCAGTAAAATATGCAGTGAATGTGAGATATTTTATTTAAAGGTGCAGTCAGTAAAAGTTCTTTTACAATTGTTTTCCTCATAAAGAGTGCTCTGTGTGAGTGACTGCAGGTTAAGGCTGAAGTAAAGTGTTGTTTTGCCGTGTTGCAGGGCTATGGTGGGAGTGATTGATAAGGGCACACGGTGTAGCCGTTTAAGCCTGTAGTCGAGCTGAAGTGCCGATGGCATCTAATTACCAAGCCTCTCTCACCTGAACAATCTGCCAAAGGAACATACACATACACATACACACACACACACACACACACCTGAGACCTTGCCTTTATTAACCTTCACTGGTGGTATTGGCAGTACTTTGACAGAAGCAAGACCCCAATTATTGTAGGAATCAAAGCAGCTGCTGCTAAGCTGAGGCAGAAGCATGTAGAAGCTCGCAGAGCTGGAGTGGCTTGTTAGGCCGCTTAGTGTTGAGTCCGCTGGGACTCTCTCTCTCCAGCTCCTGTCTCTCGCAGCGTTGTTATTCCAGCGTGAAATCGAACGGCTGGACGTTCCTCAAGCCATTTTTGTCAAGTGCGAGCCGCCTGGTTCTTGAGGGCTAGCAGCAATTTGCTTGGCGTATCCCATTTCCAGCTCTAGATGAAATATCAGCTCACTGGGAAGTCCACCACTAATTCGTTACCGCTGACACATTGATTGTTTAAGGTCGAGAGCATTATCACTAGCACTAATTAATTTAATGACAGACTCTATTTACTGTATTTGATGGACTGATAAACTGAGCAGTCCCTGCCTTGCATGGGATAACAGTGGTCTTCTTGCTCAAGTCTCCGTACATCCAAAGGTTTGTGGAGCCTCTCTCTGAGTGAGTGAAGTGAACTAGTTTAAGGGGCACGCACTGTGGACATGTGCTCCTTTGTGCATGCACAGTTTGCACAATCACACTGGAAAAGCTTGGTAGGATGCTCTGGAGCAGCTGCACATGAGCCTATGGTAACCGTGCTCATTGACAAGCCCCTCCTCCCATCTCTGGATTACGGGAGCTGGAGTGGTGCTAATCATTCAAACTCAGTACCTGACTTCACTGATGTTTATGTGCCTGAAAGCCATCAAATCCTAACAGCTATGTTCCAATATTGCTGCAACAGTCTAAAGCTGCCTCAGACGTGTAGTAGCTGTTTCTGCAGAACGGCAGGGGGCGGATTCCCTTGGTTTAAATCATGGAAATTATTTAAGTTGCCCTCCCATATTTATTTCCATTAGTAGCCTGTTTTGTTGTGTGAAAAGCTAGAAGCAGCCCGTCAGCCAGTGATCAGACCTCCATTCATGTGGCGCTACCATGTCCCTTTGTGATGAGGAGAGCCGCGATCATGAACAAGGCCCTCCATTTGTAAGGCAAAACAGAAACATAAGCAAAGGCTAGCACAGGCCAGCTGTGTTTGTTAGGACATCAGCATGTTTGTAGCGATGCATTCATCACGTTGCTTCATAGCTACAGCCCTGGCTTTGTGTGTTTTGGTGAATTTGCATTCTAAATGTTTCATATCATCCACACAATGGTGGGGACAGAGTCCGTGTGGTGTTGGGACAGAGAGAGAGAGCCTGGAAAAAGAGACCCACAATGGGCCTCGTTGTGAAGTGTTGGCTGATTTATTTATTTATTTATTGGTGGGCTCCAGTTTATTTAAATAATGTGCACATGCACTGAACATGTTTAATAACATGCCTCACACAAACCAAAACATAAGCCAGAGACACATGAAAATTCGTCAACAAATTGATGCTGGATCTACAGTGACATGAACTGTACAAATCATCATTATTATTATTATTATTATTATTGTTGTTGTTGTTGTTGTTGTTGTCATAAATAAATATGCTAAATACAATGAACATTCATTCATCATCTGTAACCCTTATCCAGTTCAGGGTTGCAGTGTGTCAAGAGCCAA